>NC_041404.2:84536800-84564300 GCF_900747795.2 Erpetoichthys calabaricus
AATATAATACCCTCTAGATATTAACAACTAATCAGAACATCCGGAGCACTTAGTGCTTTCTTCGGAAGGTGATGTGCCTGTGGAAACAATTGCCCTGCATTGCCTCTTGATTATGAGATTAACAGAGTCTGAATCAAGCCCTGACTAGCAGCTCAGTGCTGCCTGCCTTTTTCAATGTTTTATTTTCTACTGACACCAGGAAGCTGTCAGTGGAGGTGCATTAGTCTCTCACTTCAAAGCTGCGTGAGCAAAAGGAAAGCAGAATATAATTAAAGGGTTAATAATTCCCCATGTAGTGTCTCACTCTCAGGACTCTTTCTCTCTGTAGCCATCTTTTCTGTTATCTGGATGGAAACTGGTATTTGCTTGCAGTCATGACAAAAACCCTGGTGATAAAGGTAAATCAAAGACTTCCACTGCACTCAAACACACCTCCTTCTCCCTTGTAAGCAAGCAGCAACATGAATCTCCAGTCACTCTCTCAACTTCCAGATGCTTTCCTTACACAGCTATAACCAGTTCAACACGGTTTCATCCCAACAGGTAGTTGGCTTTGAAAGCTTCATAATACATTTCAACATAAAAGTATATTAATAGTGTTTAACAATGTAAACACATGCTACGTATTGTGCTGTTATAAACTGAATGCTCTGTGTGACCCTTCAATAACTTAACAAGACAGCCCCGTAGCAAACAACCCCCAACCCCCCCCCCCCCCCCCCCAAACGTAGTCCTTTCACAACCCACCGCCCCCGCTTCTCCCACCAAGCCAAAAAAATTCTCAGCTTGTCAGTACAAGAAATCACACTGGGCAAAATTGGAAGGAGGAGGAACAGAACAGGTAGCATTGCCCTGTTTGAATAAAATAATGGAGCTATGTCACGAAATGGGCTGTCTTAAAGAGAAAGCACATCTAACACAAAGTTATCAATCAGTTTTTATCTTAAATAAAACTATTGAAAATGTATATTATTAAATAGTGTTCTACACAGAAAACAACCTTTTCAGACATACCAAATTATGTTTAGTGAAAAAAGACTGGAAAGATTGCAGAAATCGACTGGAAAGATTCCAGGATGAGATATAAAAAAAAAGACACATTGATTTGATTAGGTATTAGAAACCAGATGCAGTGTGTTCACAGACTATTTTGTTATTTGGTCACTGGACGAGCTTGATGGTATAAAGAGAATAAGTCCTAAAGTGTAAGTGTCACATAGCTGAATTAGCATATGTCAAGTGTCTCTGATATAATGAAATTATCAGTTTCTGAAGAACTCAGCTGTCACGTGCTATGGCCTTAAATTCAATTAAGTATCTTTTGAAAGGGACTGAAATATTCCGTTACAGAGATTTATAACTGAGTAGCAGATCCTTCAGATTATGCAGAAGTAATCAGGCCAGTTGAATGTTTATTTTATCATACATTTTAAAAAAGGAAAACTAAGGTAACAACTTCAATAATCCAATTGAAAGCTAATAATGGCAATAGTATTTCATATTTTATCTCATCTTCCTAAGTGGAGAAGCAAGGTTACACTCTGAAAAAGCAAAGTAAATAACTGAATGATGTCGTAGCAGTAGCTAGGATGTGACCAAAGACCACCACAACTATAAAGGTACAAAAGCCAAGTTCCTTTTAATAAAATGTAGATGATGTAATTTAAGGAGATAGTGGTCTTGCTAATTGCAGCTGTTTAACTGAAATTAATCTTCATGTACAGCTGTGCATTATCAGCCTATAGTAAAACAATAAGGTTGTGTTTACAGTAGCATATAAAAAATAGTCATTTAATATAAGATTTTTATTTGGCAACAGCCCTAAGCCAAAGAAGCCAAGGTTTAATTTATTTTAAACTGAGTTGACTATATGTTGATTCACAATGTTGTATTTTTACTTTCATATAACATACATAATTTGCAGGGAAATGAAATTTAAGTCTCTGATCAAAAATCTGAACTCAATCATTCTGGACTTAAAGGTTTCAGTGAATCATATTGAGCCTTAAAACATATAAATGTTTTTTGATGATAAAACATCATTCTGCCTAACATAGCTTGTTGATGTCTGCTTAGCTGCATTCTCACAATATCATCCAGGTCAGGGAAGTACGGGGCAGAAGCCTATCATGGTAGAACTGGGTCCAAGGTGGAAATCAACCCTGGATAAGGTGCCAGTTCATTGCATGACACACTCACACATACACCCACACATTGGACAATTTAGACTCATCTATTATATAAATGTAATATTATTATTATGAATTATTATTATTATTATTAAATGTTCTAATTTCACCTATTCTCATTCTGTTGTTTACTGGTTTTATGCATTGATCACAAAAACTCAGAAGACCTTACAAGATCTTTTTTTATTAAGAAACATTGAAAAGGTAGAGGCCTGTTGTTATTAAAGTTCTGATTTGAAATACTAATTAAATTATCTAGTAGTTGGATATTGGTACCTGCTTAGACACCCGCAGGAACTGCCAGGAATTGTGGTCCAGTAGTGCAGCCCTGCTGGGGTCTGGTGCTGCTGCCAGGGTTGGCTTCAGTCTCTCCTGGCCCCACTGTAGTTTGTGCACGGCCAAAGTCAGCAGCACCAATTCAGCCACAGGGCGAGTGGGTAACAGTAAGACGGGGGTCTAAGAATCCAAAATGTAGTCCCCCGGCACCCAGGTCACCAATTCGGACCCAGAACAGATTCTCAGCACTCCGCAGCGCGCCTGTGGAAACTGAGAATAAGAAAGTGCTCATAATTGGCGATTCCATAGTGCGGAATGTTAGAATTCCAAACTATGTTAAACCAGCAGTTAATGTTAAGTGCCTCGCAGGGGCCAAGATTTCTGGCATAGAGGCCGCATTGGACCGTGTCGCCGACGATGAAGTATCTACCTTATTGCTGCATGTCGGCACTAATGATATTTATTCACAGCAATCTGAGGTATTAAAGAGGAACTTCATCTCTCTTTGCATCAAAGCTAAAAGAAAATGTCGGAATTTAGTTGTATCTGGCCCCTTACCAAGATTATATAGAGGGGATGTGATTTATAGCAGATTGCATTCCCTTCACTGCTGGCTAGAAACCTGGTGTGCAAACAAAAGCATAGCATTTGTGAACAATTGGGATGATTTTTGGGAAAGGCCTGGATTTTTCAGAAGAGATGGTCTTCATCCTAACTGGAGGGGATCTTATGTATTATCCCAAAATATGGCAGCAAAACTGCCTGGTTGACTGATTAGAGCACCATCCAGGCCGCAGTCATGTGATCTTAAATCACAGGCTGTTTATCCCACCTGTTACTTTCCGGAAGCTGTTACCCATAATCCTTGTCTTGGGGCATCCAGTAAATTTAGTCTTGATACAAACCTTAAATTAATTGATAACCAAAAAATAAGGTGTATAATTAGACCAAGGGATAAAACCAGACCCTCCACCAGGGGCATCTGTAATAGAAATTTACTACAAATTAAAACAAAAAGTATATTACCAATTCAGAAAGAAGCATACAGTTTTAAATGCTGCTTATTGAACATTCACTCTCTTGGCACTAAAGCTGTTTTGGTAAATGATATTATATTAAGTACAAAATCTGATCTGTGTCTTCTCACCGAAACCTGGCTTAGTAAATGTGACACTGTCCCCCTAGCTGAGGCGTCACCAGATGGATACTCGTTCCTTCATAAGTCTAGAGATTCAGGTCGAGGAGGGGGCCTTGGAATAATTCATTGTAACAAAATGCAAATCACTTCTAAAAATTTAGGCAACTTTACATCCTTTGAAGCATTCATTTTAAATATTAAAACAGATTCCAACACAATTATAGTGCTAGTCTATAGACCACCAGGGCCATATTCATTGTTCATGTCTGAATTTAGCAACCTTTTATCTGACTTGGCTATAAATTATGATCACGTAGTACTGATGGGAGATTTTAATGTACACATTGATGTGGAAACTGACACTTTTAGCAAATGTTTTACTTATTTGTTAAATTCAGTAGGATTTTGTCAGAATGTCAAAGGTCCAACTCATAATCATAACCACACATTAGATTTAATTATAACTTACAAAGTTGAAATTCAAAATTTAATTATTACTCCATTAAATGAAGTTATTTCCGATCACTACTTAATTACATTTGATTTGGTCCTGCCCTTGCGAACACACTCCCAGATTAAAACAAAGACAGTGCGGCATCTAGATTGTAATTCTGCTTCAAAATTTATAGATACTTTGAGTAAGTCGAGTGTAATTGTGGAAAACCATTTAGATCAGTTAACATCAAATGTAAACACAGAAAACAATTTAGATCAGCTAACATCACATTATAATGTGACCTTGAGAGATGCTCTGGACACAGTGGCTCCCCTTAAAACAAAAGTGATCAAAGCACATAGAAACTCTCCCTGGTTTAATGAAAACACTCGAGCTCTTAAATTAGAGTGTCGAAAACTGGAACGCAGATGGAGAACAACAAAGCTACAGGTCTTTCAAATTGCATGGACAGAGAGTGTTAATAAATATAAAAAAGCCCTCTTTAAAGCTCGGTCAGAATATTATTCTACATTAATAGATAGCAATAATAAAAATCCTCGGGCACTGTTTAGAACAGTGGCTAAATTAACAAATGGAAATTCAGATCAACAGTGCAAAATACCAACAGACATTAGCAGTACAGACTTTATTAACTTCTTCAATGAGAAAATTAAAAATATAAGATCCCAGATCTCTGCATCACAGTACAAACCAAATACTAGCTTAGCAGACCCTGTCTCACATTGCACTCAGCACTTTAGTAATTTTAATCCTGTAACTGAACAGGAAGTCTTAAGTTTAATTTCTAAAATGAAGCCCACTACTTGTTCCCTAGATCCAGTGCCAACAAAACTAGTAAAAAGTGCAATGGATGTTCTTGCAGCGCCTATCCTAAACATTATCAATAGTTCATTATTGCATGGCACAGTACCTGATGCACTAAAAGTGTCAGTCATTAAACCATTACTTAAAAAGTCAGACCTTGACCCACATATACTAAATAATTATAGGCCTATTTCAAATTTACCGTTTCTCTCTAAAATACTAGAAAAAGTAGTCGCCAGTCAGCTTCAGACACACCTTATGCATTACAATTTATTTGAGAAATTCCAGTCTGGTTTTCGCACTGGTCATAGTACAGAAACGGCACTAACACGGGTTGTAAATGACATTCTGATATCCTCTGATGAAGGAAACTCATCTGTAATTATGTTGTTGGACTTAAGTGCAGCATTTGACACCATCGACCATTCTATTTTACTGCACAGGCTAGAAAATGATGTTGGGCTTACAGGCACCGTGCTCGCTTGGTTTAGTTCTTACTTATCAAATCGACTCCAATATGTACAGAAATGTGCTGACAGTACTCCATCATTATACACAGAAGTTCAATATGGTGTCCCGCAGGGCTCAGTACTGGGACCTTTACTGTTTTCACTGTACATGCTTCCACTGGGATCTCTCATTAGGAAACATAATGTTAATTTTCACTCGTATGCAGATGACACCCAGTTATACCTTTCATTTAAATCAAATGAAGTTTCTCCAATGTGGTCTTTAATTAGTTGTGTTAGTGAATTAAAGGAGTGGATGAATAAGAACTACTTGTCTTTAAATACAGATAAAACAGAGATGTTAATTGTTGGAGGGAATGATGCTGATCACAATAATATTTTGTCATCATTTAACTCAATGGGAATCCCAGTCAATTTTACTGAATCAGCCCGCAATCTAGGAGTTATCTTTGACTCTAGCATGTCATTTAAAGCGCATATTACAAAGCTGTCCAAAACATGTTTCTTCCATCTTAAAAATGTTAGGAAATTAAGGCGCTTTTTAAATAAACAGGATTCTGAGAAACTAATTCATGCATTTATCTCTAGTAGGATTGACTACTGCAATGCGGTGTTCACTGGATGTTCAAACTGTTCTTTATACAGCCTCCAGTTAATCCAAAATGCGGCTGCGAGAATTATTACAAGAACAAGAAAATACGAACACATAACTCCAGTTCTTAAATCCTTACACTGGCTCCCGGTTAAGTTCAGGGCAGATTTCAAAATCCTTCTTTTAACATATAAATCATTAAATGGTCGAGGTCCGGCTTACTTGTCTGAACTTATCATGACTTACAAACCAGAGCGCACATTAAGATCTTAAGATGCCGGTCTGCTTATGATTCCAAGGATTAATAAAATAACAGTGGGGGGTCGAGCTTTTAGTTACAGGGCCCCTAAACTGTGGAATGGTCTGCCTGCTACTATAAGAGATGCCCCTTCGGTCTCAGCTTTTAAATCCCGGCTGAAGACTCACTACTTCAGTTTAGCATATCCTGACTAGAGCTGCTGGTTAACTGTACAGACTGCATCTCTGTTGTTAGTCATTAGCACTTAAACATAAGTAACATGACAGTTATAATTGTATACTAACCCTCACTTATTCTGTTTTTCTTCTCGGTACTCAAATGTGGCACTTGGTGCCACGGCCCACCTGCCAAGTTGTTTTGCCTGCCTAAGGAAAAGTCATCCCAGATGGAGGATCGTAGGAATCGTGGGAGAGAGGGGTCCTTTCATCGGATTGGCTGGCCCAGCACTGTTTCAGCTGTGGAATGGCCAAATTGGGGAGGCAGCTTGAAGGATGAGGTCTCCATGACTCTATACAAATACAAATCTTATTATGGGACATATCATCTACTGTTAAATTCTGCTCTGTACTTCAAAAATTTATATATTTTTTTTTATTTCTTACTATATTGAGAAATTGTTCTGTGTACTGTACTGTATTGTATTGACCCCCTTCTTTTGACACCCACTGCACGCCCAATCTACCTGCAAAGGGGTCTCTCTCTGAACTGCCTTTCCCAAGGTTTCTTCCATTTTTCCCTACTAGGTTTTTTTGGGAGTTTTTCCTGGTCTTCTTAGAGAGTCAAGGCTGGGGGGCTGTCAAGAGGCAGGGCCTGTTAAAGCCCATTGCGGCACTTCCTGTGTGATTTTGGGCTATACAAAAATAAACTGTACTGTACTGTACTGCTTAGACACCCGCAGGAACTGCCAGGAATTGTGGTCCAGTAGTGCAGCCCTGCTGGGGTCTGGTGCTGCTGCCAGGGTTGGTGCCATCTAGTGTATGGTGGGGGGGGGAGACAATAGGCAGGAATAACTGCTCTCCCCTGTCCTTCCACATTATGAGCGTCCTATTCAGGTAAGGACCCCAAACCAACTCCAGCTTCTGATGGTCTCTCCATTATTTATTATATGGTCACAGAGGCTTCTTTTCGATCCTCTGGCTAATTCAACATTTGTTCCATCCTGGCCTCCCATCCGGGTAGTAAACCAACCCTTTTCCCAGCCAGGGTACCCATTCATTTCCTACAATGGTTATAAAACAGTATACTTACAAGATTCACAACCTCAGTCTGAAGTATAAAATTAAAAGAAGAGAAGTTTGCAGTGCTCACAAAGTAAAGTGCAGGCCATTCAGATGGCTCCTTTTGAAAGCTGTTCTTAGTGTAATAATCATGATTATATCATAGTGACTAGCCTTTCTGTCCATAACTGGCTACTGCCAGAAGTACTACACTAATTTAAGAATTACAGTGTTTGAGCTCCGAGTGAAGATTGATGGGGTTAAATGATTTCTGCTTAAGCAAATGGAGATTTTGAAGTAGCCTGATAACATTTTTTGAAATTACAGAATGAAGGACAGAAGTGGGAGATGATAAAGTTTACTTCAATATCTTTAATGAAAACATTGGGTTATACATGGAAGATGCTTTACACAAATGTATTTCATTTTTAAACAAAGAGTAATTGTAGATGTGTGTTACAAGGTACCCAGTATTCTAAATTAAAGTGGCACATGAATTTCACAGGCCAGCTAGACAGAGGATTAAATAATTTTTTCTTTTGCCCGCTTCATTGTTTATTATATTTTGGGTGGCACAGGTTAAATTCCTATAGTTACTTTAGTTTCTAGACAAATTATGATCAAATAAAGTTTCCAACAAGAAATGAGATTTGTTTCCTAAGGGTGTAATTTAAAATGTACTTAGGCCACAGATACTATCTGCAAGTGTCAAAATGTATTTAAAAAATATATATTTTTATTTCATCCCCTGCATTTTTTCAAACTTGTTGTACAAGGGAAATAAGTGGTTGTTAAAAGGTAAACTGCTTAATTCCAAACCTTTAGTACAAAAATTTAAATATCCCCAAGACTTGAGAAATAAGAGAAATGAGAATCATATGAACATGCAGGATTTAGAGAACCCAAGAATGATTTTTTTATTATTTCTGTTTATTTGGAAATGTATACAGGGTTGGTAAGTTGGTGGGGTTGTTAGGTACAAAGAAGAATGAATAAATCTAATACAGTATACTATAAAGAAACCATTCCTTGTAGTCAACACCTTATAATTCATGGCTTTCATGACATGAGTAGACAGAAGAGCAATTAATAAAAATGTGGGTTGCAATTATGTTCCTAAATGCATACCCTAGAAAATGTATATATCCACTAGAAGCCGCACTCAACAAGGCACAGTGGTGCTATATTTAGCAAGATGCTTTACAATTCTAAAGCCATTGATTCGATTCCTTGTACCTTGTCATAGTCAGGGGAGAGTTGGAACATTATATTTGTGTTCACGGTTTAACTTGGCTTTTCTGGTTTCCTCTTATTTCCTACACTTGTGCATGTTACATTACTTGATAGCTCACGATTACCTCAGTATGAGAGAATGTCGGACTGTCATAATTGTTTTAACAGCAGCATTGTATATGAAGAAATAACAATGTGCTCATAAATTATAATGTATCTTGTTGGATTTAAATAGAGACTTTCTCTTCTTCACATATTTGAACATGGCACTAAGAAAAAGCACAACAGTCGTTTAAATCACTAATAAAACATCACAAAAGAAAGTGATTTTCAAGTCATTAACAGTTAAGAAAATGACTCTGCTATAACATCCATTTAATGAAAATGAACTCAATGAAGAAATTGTCAATGAAATCTTCTCTGTAACTTGTCAATGAAGTTAATCATGTTGTTTCTGTCAGAGTGGTTAATGATAAACCTATTATGCTATCATACCCCAAGTTACACACTTTTATAACTGCAATATTTTCATTATCAGGTGTTTAATTTTTGACGGACTCCATCTGGCGAGAATTCACATGACCTACGGGAGTTAAACTAGGCATTGCTCGCTTTGAGAAGACTCTAGCCCAGAACCATGCTGGTACTGTAAGTAATATATTTCACCACTGGCCTGAGCAAGTCCAGGAACTTCTCTGAAAGAGGCCTGTTGCAAGAAAAAGGGAAACCTGGTGTAAGCTGTCATATGTAACTATGGTTAAGTGGTCTGGAGGAATGGGCAAGTGTATATCAGGTTAGACGGTTTTCTGTATTAGTGAGGTCTAACTTTCAGTTCAGTGCAGAAGTGTTTTATAAGAAGCATACAACAACATAGATAAGCTGTCTTTTAAGCATCAGAAATCAGGAGTTGGAGAATCATGTCCTTCCCTGAGAGACTAAGGATAAGTAAGCATTTAGTTGTACATTTTGTGTATAAAAAGTAAACTGTTTTTTGGTGTCTTTGATTTCCTGCAATACTGTTTTTAAAGTTGAAAATAAGTCAAACTTGCATGCGTTTGAGAGTTGAAAGGAAATGAGAGGACCGTGAGAACACCAGTGCATGTTATGGGGAGAGAGTATTAACCAATAATTGTTCCTCATAACTGTGATGAACTCTAACAACTATACCAGTATGTTGTTCTCTTTATGTTGTCTCTTCTAATGTCATTCTGCTATAGCACAGCAATCAACGGTATAAACATATTACAGTATACAGTATGATCTGCCACTATTATCTGCCACTCAACAATTCTCTCTAGTCTTTACTTACTGTTAAGTATAACACTGAATATCGCTTCTTCTCTATGTTTCCAGCCTGTCTCTAAGTGTATCTTCTCTGTTTACTTTTTGAAAGCACATTCTGTCTCTTCTAGTTCATCATCCTACATGGTAATGTGGGCAAGCACCCTTGGATTTTTTTATAGGGTATATCCATCCATCCATCCATCCATTTTCTAACCCGCTGAATCCGAACACAGGGTCACGGGGGTCTGCTGGAGCCAATCCCAGCCAACACAGGGCACAAGGCAGGAAACAATCCCGGGCAGGGTGCCAACCCACCGCAGGACACACACAAACACACCCACACACCAAGCACACACTAGGGCCAATTTAGAAACGCCAATCCACCTAACCTGCATGTCTTTGGACTGTGGGAGGAAACCGGAGCACCCGGAGGAAACCCACGCAGACACGGGGAGAACATGCAAACTCCACGCAGGGTGGACCCGGGAAGCGAACCCGGGTCTCCTAACTGCGAGGCAGCAGTGCTACCACTGCGCCACCGTGCCGCCTAGGGTATATCCAATATGTGAAAAGTGGCAAGTTGTTTAAAGACCTGCACAAAGAAGCATTAATAAGATTAAACTAAATGTAGCATATTGGTAATAGAAAACAGGCTCTCAGCCTAATCCACAGCCCCCAAACAACATAACGATTGGGTCATACGTCACACCCCACTTGCAAAAAGCTTTCACTGAGGAGGTACACTCTAGGCTAGCTGGCATAAAAAAGGACTTTATTTACAAAATAAATTATATAATACAAGTGTACATAATGCTAAAAAACACATAGAAAAGTTTCCATAAAGTAAAAAAAAAATGTGTTTCTGTTACACCCTTAAAAATTTGTCTCTTTAAATGAAATCTACATATTATGACAACATACTTACCTTAGAATAGATGACAATACTACTACCATACATCCAGTAAAACCAGACCACAAAATGTTTTCAGTGTGCATCTCATATATGTTATAAACAAAATTTCTAAAATTCATAGCAATGTCTGTTGGTAGATAGTGTTGTATGAACACAAGTATCCCCTGTAAAGGAATTTATGCTTCAACATATTTGGTGTACATTGTGGAAATTATAATTAGTTCAGCTTATTAGCCATATAGAGAATAAAAATACTGAGTTAAACTACATTTGTTTATTTCCTAAATTACTAAAATCATGTCAAGCCAGCTGCATGAGCTCCTCCTTCATATATGCAATGATGCCTGTTTTGTGAACTTTTCCATTTTCTCTTAAATACTTAGGAATTTACCAGAAGAATATAAACAATTCTCTTAATTATTCTTAGTGATGTTTTTAAAGTTAATTTGCACCTGTGCCTACAACAAAATCATTTTTACGTGTACCACACAGTGACCTTCTGAACAACTGTTCATTTCAAATGAGTAGTGTTGCCCTAAAAGCACCTTAGGCACCTTGAGAATTTGATTCACTTCACTATTTCACCCTTCATCATGGTTGGTGGTTTCTTCCTTTTGAGAGGGGTCTTTACTAACAGCGTTTTTCCTCCCTAAAAAGCAAGAAAACATTTTTTTTTATATTGAAGGAAATTTGGAAGCCTTTTAAAATTCCAGAAAGATGGCCAAAAAGGAGAAATTGGCATATTTTTTTTTTACCTCAATGGCACAGAAGAGTTGTATGCCTCTTAAGGCCTAACCTAAAGGGAATACAGCATAAACCATGATTGTTAAAAATGTGCACCATTACCAAATGAATGTTTTGCTTTTTGGATGGTAGTATGCACTGCCAAGGTAACACTTAACACAATAATTTACGAGACTCTTAATTTTTATCTGCTTCAGTTTCTTATCAACATTTTTGTATATTAATTTAATGGCCTTCACATTTTTGCCCATGTAGAACTGTATGGCCACATAATGTTATTGTTAAGGATTCACTTTATTTTTATCTAGCTCATTTAAGGTTAATATAACAGTTTAACTTTGTGTTGCTACATAAAATAACACATTTTAATTTTACATTCATGGTTATGTCATGGTTAGCTCAGTGTGGCACGGTGGCTGCCTCACAGTTAGGAGACCTGGGTTCGCTTCCCGGGTCCTCTCTGCATGGAGTTTGCATGTTCTCCCCGTGTCTACGTGGGTTCTCTCCGGGTGCTCCGGTTTCCTCCCACAGTCCAAAGATATGCAGGTTAGATGCATTGGCGATCCTAAATTGTCCCTAGTGTGTGTGTGTGTGTGTGTGGGCTGGCGCCCTGCCCGGGGTTTGTTCCTGCCTTGTGCCCTGTGTTGGCTGAGATTGGCTCCAGCAGACCCCCGTGACCCTGTGTTAGGATATAGTGGGTTGGAAAATGACTGACTGACTGACTGGTTAGCTCATGGTATCTGAGAAATGAACATGTTTCAGCTCGTTGGTTAGACTGCATCACTTGGGCTAGAGCACATGAATACAGTACTGACCACTGGCATCAATATTGCACTAAATCAAATCTATTTTCATTGTGAAAGGTTAAGAAGGAAGTTGCTAGGGTATCTGAGTCTGAGATTACAAGTTGGACATATTGGTAAGGTCGTAAGTATCACCTAGGTGGATAGGTAGAGACAGTGTTTATGTTGTGAGGAGAAAACACACAATAAAGCAGACTGCAACTGACTTTTAAACCTGACAGTTTGCCTAAAAGCAATGTGCATTACTAGCTGTTCAAAAATTATGAGGGAAGAAGAACAGTGTTAAATTTGTTTGTCACTGCAACTTCTCTCTACTTTAATAGACAAGTTCATTTATGCCAGCAACTCATTGTTTTTTATATGAGTGCTTAAGAAAAAAATAAAACAAAAAAAGTTTTGTTTGCCTGAGGCATAAACCATTTGCATTGGAAGAAATAGACGGCCAGATAGATGGGACTTAATGATACATTATCAAAAAAAAAACAGAGAATACTCAACTCAAATTTTTTTTCTCCAGCACACTATTTCTAAAAATATCCTGTACCAAGCTGCAACCCTTTGGAAAATGTGTATTGTTTTTCATATTCACACAACCATTCACACACTTTTGATGTTTGCAGTTTGCAATGTTTGCATAGTCATGAAAACACTTTAAACATGTCCTAGTTTACACAGTCAAAGCAGTTTTGCAGCTTTTCCCTGCATTTCTTTAGTGCAGAACTGAACTACTGTACATTGTTTGCTGGCTCCTCATTTGTCAATCTCTGTTTGATCTCAGAATTATGGGTACTGACAGGTGCTTGGACACTCTGAGATGATGGCACAGCACCAGGCTGTAGATATTTTTAATGAGGTGTAGCAGTGATCCAGAGTATTAGGACCCCTTACTTTCTGAAATTTGTCCCAGGTTGCAGCATAGCCTTAAAGGCTTGTGACTTATCTCTATAACTTTCAAATAACACATTTAACTCACGTGAGTCTACCATTATAGTATATTTCAAAATGCATGTGACAGGTTGCTAAAATTTTGCAATAAAAAACATCTCCTCCTTTGCTTTTCCTGACATTTCAGTCTGAACCCCATGAAAGACAGTAAAGTTTTCTGGCTTTATTTCAGCTTCTGGTGTCTAAGCAGTCACATTCCAGAGAAGCAAAAAACACAGCAGTTTCTGTTGTCGCTCCATGCAGCCATTCTTGCTTGAATGTCATCTTGTTTATTATCCAGAGTTTGCATGTTAGCTGGGCAGAGGAGGTCAGTTGCATCTGTGTTCTGCTTTTACCTGGATGTCTCTTTTTTGTTCCCATTTCCTAGCTCTCATTTTCCAGTTATTCTTAGCTGACTCCTGTCAGTTGTGTTGCCTAAGTGCAATTGAAGGTAGTAGCTCAGTATTCAATAGGCTAAAAGTCAAATTCTGAATATATGCTCTGATGTTTAAAATGTTTTGTTCATCAAATTTTATAATCATGATTGTGACTGCACAAACAACACAAGTAACAAAATAATATGAAAAACAACATAGATGTCTACAAGGAGAAACATGCAACATGAGTTACATGGCAAGAATAATGGATCCATAAAGGGAAGTTTACTTAAAATGTCTTGCGGTATAATAATAATCAGAAATCTAACAAAACTTGGTAAGAAATACAGCACAACAAACAAAATGACACAAATTTTTTATCATAATGGAAAATGACACAGATCAAACAAGTAATATAAGTTGTTCTGAAATCAGTTTCCTAAATATTGTGATGCTTTCTGAAATTTGTCCCAGGTTGCAACATAGCCTGAAAGGCTTGTGACTTATCTCTATAACTTTCAAATAACACATTTAACTTATGTGAGTCTACCATTAATAGTAAATTTCAAAATGTATTAATTAAGTGATTTGAAATAGTTTTTTAAAGAGATAACTAAGCAATAATTTGCATTTAAGAATAGATTGAGAGCTGGACAGGGCTGTAGATGGTCCTTAACCCATCAGCAGGACCGGCATCTGCTCCTTTGGGCAAGGAGGAACAGGATGAGCACTGTCAGAGCCCTACAAATGACCTCCAGCAGGTCACTGGTGTGAATGTCTCTGACCAAACAATCAGAAACAGATTTCATGAGAGTGGCCTGAGTGCCTGACATCCTCTAGTGGGCCCTGTGCTCACTGCTCAGCACTGTGGAGCTTGATTGGCATTTGCTATAGAATACCAGAATTGGCAGGTCCACCACTAGTGCCCTGTGCTTTTCACAGATGAGAGCAGGTTCATCCTGAGCACATGTGACAGACGTGAAAGGGTCTGGAGAAGCCGTGGAGAACATTATGCTGCCTGTAACATCGTTGCATGACTGGTTTGGTGGTGGGTCAGTGATGGTCTGGGGAAACATATCCATGGTGGGACACACAAACCTCTACAGGCTAGACAATGGCACCTTGACTATCATTAGGTATCGGGATGAAATCCTTGGACCCATTGTCAGACCATATGCTGGTGCAGTGGATCCTGGGTTCCTCCTGGTGCACGACAATGCCTGGCCTCATGTGGAGAGAGTATGCAGGCAGTTCCTGGAGGATGAAGGAATTGATACCATTGACTGGCCCCCACGCTCACCTGAACTAAATTCAATAGATCACCTCTGGGACATTATGTTTTGGTCCATCCGACACTGCCAGGTTGCACCTCAGACTGTTGTGGCAGGGGGTGCTGGGCGAGGCTTGATCAAAAGGTTTAGTGCAGTTCAATGCAAAGGAGAATCAAAGGGTTGTTGTATAACTCCTGCTTTGTCTGCTTTTCTTCATAATTCAAGCACAATGAACTGTCCTCTTTGAACTTAGACCATTCAGTCATGGTAAGAACCCAGCAAGGTGGTACTACAATTCTGGAATCCAGATGGACCAAAAATTAACAAATTCTTGACTCACAAGAGCAAAGAAATTCATAGGCAATGTGGATGACAGATTGGGAAGCTAGCAATAATAACCAGGTCACTATTTAAAAAACAACATAAACTTTTGCTTTCTGTCCTTGACCAATTCTACAAAAATACCCAGGCAACACTGCGTCTTTCAGAAATTGTTAAATAAACCTGAACAGTCTTCAATGTGTTCAATATGTAAATGCTGAAAGGACACTTTACAATAAGTTAGCTATTTGTGTTATTAATTTCAAGAACTTTTACATGTTATTGACTGCATTTTAGCTACAGTGTCATCAAACTGTGCAATAATCAGCTTGATAGACTAAAGATGCATCATAGGTCTTAGCACTTAAGTTCAGGCTGGACTCCCTACTTTAGTCTAGCATACCCTGATTAGAGTTACCGATTAGGCTGTTCATATTGCAACAATGTCTGTTTGGTATTTGATCAAAAGGAGAGGCTAGACAAGCACTGAACTGCTGTTGGCTCTCTTCTTTTCTCACTATCCTGTTGTTGAACTTGGCATCAATTTTACATTTAGGCTAATGCTCCCTTGTATGGAAGAAGACACATGAGTGATTGCATACCTTGTGATTTAACACTTAATAGGACAATGCCAGACCATTTTATTTTACTACAGTAATATTATTTGTACAGTTGTGGACTTCTGCATGCAGCATATGAAGATGAACAATGCTGAAAAAGGAGAGGGCGGCAGTTTGCCCTAGATTAACAAAACCCACATTTTGCCTGTGATAAAGGACTGTAGACTGTTTTTATTCTGTGACTGCTATTAGCTTTGTTAACTGAATCTTAGATTAGCATGTAAACTTTTCTTCAAATATATGGATCTTTATTTTGCTAATAAATTATTTATGTTTGCTTACAAGTAGGAATGTGGCACAGTGTCCTTTTGAATCTGTACCTGTGGAGCTGGCACCTTCTTCCTATGTCTTTATAGCTTTTCTTTTATGTACTTCTCTTTTTCTCACAAAGACATGCATGTTAGGATAACTGGCAGTTCCAGATTGTCCTTGTGCAAGTACTGCCTGCAATAGTCTATCGCCCTGAAGCGGTTTCCTGTGTTCAGTGCTACTGGAACAGGCGTGCGTGCCCTAAATTGAGTTATGTGAGTTTCGGAATGTTATGTCGGTTTAGGTGTGTATAATTATTAATGTTTTTTATTCCAGTATTATATATGTAGATCTGTTTAAGTGAGCCACTAGCATATGGGATACCCCTGCAACCCTGAGAGGTGGGAGGATCTAAATATTTTTTTACAATATTTATACCCTTGCAGCATCAGGCACAAAGTAGGAATTTGTAGATGGGTCACCAGGTTACACAAAGTGAAAACAGTATTCACGGTGTGACCATTTGAAAACTGAATTCAGATCATTCAGACTGAGATGCAAAAGATCCATCTATGAATCCGATAAGGCTTCGAAGCTTGTATCACTTTATCACTTTATACTTTTTTTGTATCAGCTTGTATATAAGTTTTACTGCCACATGACTGATGTTGTCTAAAGCTTCAGATGTCACTGTCACATTTGTCTCCAATAGTATAAACAGGTATGTGAAACTTCTGGACATATTTTATGCAAAGATCAGGTCAGGTTGGGGAGCACACACTGGTACAAGGTGTTGCTGCACCAACCACGCAATGAAACAGCTTGAGATCCCGGATGGCAGTCCACCAGGTAGACACACAGTCCAGTTCCACCCTATCAGAGCATCTATCTACCGCAGCCAAGCATTATGTGGGCATCCCCTTGGCCTGGTCAGCCACTCGGGTCCCCAACAATGAGGATCCTATGAGTAGGATCAGCCCTTGGAGAGTTGCACCACATGGCTGTAGTGCCATAACTGATGCTTCCTCACAATGCAGGTAATGTGCCTCATTCAGAACTCCATGACCAACCGCTCGTTTGACACAAAGTCAAACCAGCGGTACCCAAGGATTCTCTGAAGAGACACAATACCGAAGGAGTTCAGTCTTCATCTGAGGTCACTGGATAGTGTACATGTCTCACAACCATATAGCAAAACAGGAAGCAACAGAACTTGCTCCTTCATCCTTTTCCAGTGACCTCATGACCCCAATCTCAATCTGTCTACTGACTTCATAGGAAGAGTCACTAGAGACTTGAATGTCACTGCCGAGGTAAGTAAACCATTCAACGTGGTCGACACTCTCTCTGTAGACAGACACACTGCTGATGTCTGTACCCAAGAGGTCATTAAAAGCCTGGATCTTGTTTTTTTATCCAGGACACTCAAGAGCCTAGACACTCAGATTCATCTCGAGAGAGAGAGTCCCGATCAGAGTATCCATTGACTCCGTGAAGATCACAGCATTGTCGGCAAAGTCAAGGTCAATGAATCTCTATTAACCAAAAGATGCCCCACAGCTGCTAGACCCCATGACGCTGCCCAATACCCAGTCCATGCACGCGTTTAAACAGAGAAGATTCTGAATTAAACATGGAGTCCAGAAATATGGAACTTGTTATCTGACAAGAAAGTAAAAACTATGGTATTCTATTCTTCTGTACCAGAACTTCTAATGTATCATTAATATTTTAACCTACTGTAGACACATTTTTAAACCCCTTGTATGTGCCCAGCTCCAGAAACACACTCCCTATACCCTGTTATGATTCTCTTATCCTCTCAGTGTAATTATTTCCCAAACAATAATGGAAAAATATTATTCTTTCTCTTTGCCTCACAGCAAAAAAAACCCTGATATGAAAATGTCACAGAATTATGAATCATTAGTCAATTATAATTTATTGTAACATCACGCTGGTGCTCACCAGACCTCAGTGCCAAAGAATTGTTGCTCTTTCAATTGCTATTGTAATGGGAGTGAGAAATTGCATATGCCAGGGGATGAGTGACTATCAATATGGGCTAAACAGAGAGTGTTAAGTGTCAGGAAGAGCACATGGCTGGTTGAATGAGGGATGGGTCAGTGCAGGTTCAGCGCTGCTGACACATTTGCAAAGCAAAGGCAGTTATCTGTGGGCAGCTGCTCTAATAAGGACATACAATTTTCCTCATGTGTGTATGGGGAAAGTAGACTTTTCAGAGAGAATGAACATTTTCACAGGTTTTGGGAATTCTAGTGTTAAATGCTATAACAAAAAATTACAAATATCTCAAAATGTATTGCAAATGTAAATTTCACACTGCTAAGCCTTTCTGAAAGCAGAATATGAGAAAAAATAAACAACTAAGGAAAAAATTAGAGGGAAATTAAGAGGACACATTGGGCCACCAGCACTAACATAGGAAGCTGCTGCTTTAAAACAAATCTCAGAAATCTGCTCTTTCTACAAACTTTTTGCTTTAGATACTGTAAGTGGAGCATACATAAACATTTTGTCATCTGTATAGTAAACTGGGAGAAATATAAAAACTAATGTGATTACAATGAGTGGGGATTTAAGAAGCAAACCTGCACTTATTATTGGATTTTATACATGCCTATCAGAAAATACATTTTTATAGGAGGAACTGCAAACATAAATACAGGTACTGTACTAACCTTATTAGAACAAAGTAACATTCTGTTTCCAATTAAGAGTCAATTTGATATTGTTCTGACTGCACAAGAAGTATGAATGCTTTGTCCTTATTACAGAACGTGCTATGTACTGGGTTTAGCTCTCACAAAATGTTTGGCACTTATTAACATGCTTTCCAGTAAACAGGTGCAAACATAATTGAAAAAATTATGACTAAACAAAAATTGAGAATGAGGCATAGTTAATTACCGATAACCTTTTATCACTTTTTTGGTGGGTTATCATGAATAGTTGTATTGTATATGTACTTTCTATTTATGTAAATCTAAGCAAATCATAGACCTTATGATTAGAAAAACAAAGTCCAGTAAGGTATATAACATTCACTGTGTCCGTTAACTTTAACTGAAAACTCATCTGGGCCATTCATATTTAAATTATACTAAATAATCAAATATAAAACCCATATCAGACCCACTTGTGGGATTGTGAATAGCTACAACCTACAAAAGGTGCATCAGGTACAAAGGCAGGAACCATCCCTGGACAGTACGATAATCTATTATAGGTCACACTATTGTATGTGCCCCTAGCTAACTAATAAGGGGTCAATTTAGGGTTGCATATATTTGAAAGTTATGACAAAAACAGCTAAAAACCCATGTAGACATAGGGGAAACATGCAACCCACATAGATATGTCCACAGAGAGATTCAAACCCAGGACTTTGAAGTTGTGAGGCAGCAGTACTAATTACTGTCAAATATGGTACCCACTAAATAATAAACTATTTTTGTTTTGCACACTTGATTTTAGTGTTTGTTCTTGAAATACATTTATATATTAATCAACAAGACAAAATATTATTACTAGCAGACACCAGGGGGGTATTTTACGTACGTGGATTAGTCGTTTAGCCGGATGTAATTGTTGACGATTTGGCCTGATCCTGGATCTGTCGGTTTTTCAAAACTCTTGCTGGAAGTGTTGTCATAGCAACACATCCTAATCCTCAAACCTGCTCGGAGCAGGTTTGTTTTACGTAAACAAGGATTAGTTTAGATAGATAGATAGATAGATAGATAGATAGATAGATAGATAGATAGATAGATAGATAGATAGATAGATAGATAGATAGATAGATAGATAGATACTTTATTAATCCCAATGGGAAATTCACATTGCTGAAAAGGCTGCCACTCTCGGCGGCGCCGTAATTGGTGACGGTGCGTGGAAGTCATCCAGTCATGGCTTCGCTGTTCATGAATGAGCGACCAATTGATATTGGTGCACAAATTATACAAAGAGAATTTCATATAGAGAGAGTTTTGCGTGATCGGCAAGATCCTTTATTGCTCCCGGAGGAAATTCTTTTCGAAAGATACCGCTTTAGCCGAGGGGGAATATTGTACCTCAAAGATTTATTAGCACCTTATATTCGAAGTCAAACTAGGCGAAGTCGGGCTCTCACAATCACACAGACAGTATGCATTGCTTTGAGGTTTTTTACAAGCAGAACTTTTTTATATACTGTAGGCGATGCGGAAAATCAAACTAAAAGTGCAGTTTGCCAGGCAATTCATAAAGTCTGTTTGGCTCTGAAATATTTCCTTCGGGTTTTCATAGTGTTTCCTGGACACCTGTGTGTGCAGACAATAAAAGAGGCGTTTCATGCCATTGCAGGTAGGTAATACACAGGCTAAAACACCCACAGTTCCATGAAGAATCTCAATCAGCCTAACATTCTCATTACCAGGATTTCCAAATGTGATTGGGGCACATGGGACTGATCAGAGTGGAGTCTGATCAAACATTATTTGGAAAATGTACCTCTCATCCTGATGAATAATCAGACACAGTGTCTTCATGAAATATTTGACCTTCTTCAATATCTCGTTGGTCATACACAGGTTCAAGGGATATGATATTCCCTGCAACTGACCCAACAAAAAAGAGGGCTACATGGAACATACCTATGGCACACATGGAGGACAAATATATGCAATGACCATCCTTTACCTGAAATGAAGTGACCACTGCATCCTGCCACTGGTTCTGAGGAGGAGCTTCCCCCTGGAATGCCCTCAGAAACAGGGCGATGGGCATTTTGCTGGAGAGCCAACTCTTCTGCAGGGGTTAGGTCTGGACCGCGTGGACCTCCACCTGTTTTTTGCTTGTCTGCCTTTTTATTAGCTTTACAATTAATGTTTTTTATATTATATATGATTATTTATATCAACAATTCTTTAAATAGTTATATACCAATATTTACCAGTTTGAAGTATATTCTTGTACTTCACTTTAACCTGTTCCCATGTTCTCCTTGTGCTCATGTTTGATCTGGTATTATGACATATTAAATAATAATTAATCTGACACATAGGAAATGAAGCGCTGCTTTCAGTAAGTACAATGCACACTACTTAGTGATTAATTTGTCGGCCACTTTTTGCCAGCCGTCTTTTCTGGACTGGGCTGCTTTTGCAGTGTTACCCCTTGTGCATATTAAATCTTGAAATTCTTCATGTCCATCGAATAAAAGGTCTTGCGCCGCGTGTGTGAAAAAAAAATGCGCCCGTTCTTTCATCATTTTGTTACAGCTTATCAAAGACTTGCTGATCATGTTTTCTAGACTCAATATATATGGGCTTTTCACTCAGCACGGGAGCGCACATTCATCTCATATGATTAGATCCAGCTAGACTAATCTACTACACAGCTGTGTTTGAAAAACCGACCTATCCCGGATGAGTGTCACCGGCATTAACTTATCCAAGAAGAGGCACCTGATCTCGGATGATTTAAGCGACGTACGAAAAATACCCCCCAGGGCAGCAGCAAACAAAATGTTAAAAACATCTAAACCATCTGTTTTTAAATTCAGTTCTAGGTACCACTGTGCCTGCAGATTTTATTCCAACCAGTTTCATAAATCAATATGTCACTCTTATCTTTCAATTGATCTAATTTCTTTTTTTTTGACATTGCTTTAAAATCTTATCTTTCATTTTCCATATAACTTTTCATTCATATTTCTTTGTGGAGTTTGCTCACTTAAAAAAATGAAAAAAAACTAAAATAATTTACCTACATATAACACACAGAAAATTTTAGCAAAATTGAGAATAAAATAAGAGTACTCAGTGATCACCTACAAGACGTTAAGCAAATATTTATGACTCATATTGAAGAAGTTGAACAATTGCCACTGGCAAAAAAACAGATGCTGTCGAATCTGAATGCAAAGTGATAAATTAGCTGCATTGGAAGATAGATATGGAAGGAGCAACATCAGAATTGAAGGTCTCCCTGAAAACAGTAAAAGTCCAAACAGTTAAATTCATAGCTGAATTTTTTTCTAAAATTATCTGTGAGGACTTTAAAATGGACACTGATCTCAACGGCTTATTGCATAGATTGTTCAAATGCCTTAGAACCAAGAAGCCTGATTATCTGATTCCAAAACCTTGATGTTGATTCTCAGACAAAAAGTAGAAATTATATTTGAAAATAAATACATTTTTATTTTTCCAAATTTCTTCCTTTCAACAACTGCCAAACGAGCTGCATTCTTCATCATTAAACATTGCTTGCACAAAGCTGAAGCCAGATCCAGCCTTTTGTTTCAAGCCAAATTGAAAGTGATTACTGATGGCAAATTCTACATCTTTAGTTTTCCTGAAGTAGCAAAAAAAGAGCTAAAAAGACTGATCCCAACATCATCCAAAATATGAACATCAGTCATATTGTGTCCAGTAATGCTTCTGCTTGCAACTTGGTCTACCTGAAATGCAATATTTGCCTTAACTACATTATTCTATTTCCTTTTTGGCCACTTTTGGCTACAAATTGAAATTAAATTTATTAAATATATGTATATGTGGTAACCATTAATATATTTTTTCCTTAGGATACTGTATACCCTAGGTGTACTGCATCTGGACTGTACTATTATAAGATTTCTCAATTTTTTTTTCTTTTCCCTAAGGGGACTGTTTAACATTATACCCCAGGTTTACTGCATCTGGAATATACTATTATAAGATTTTTTTTTTCCTAAGGTGACTGTTTAACATCATACTCTAGGTTTATTGTATTTTAACTGTATCATAAGATATCTCAATTTTTAACCCTTTTATACCGCTGCTAGGTATTTTAGTTTTGGACATGCTCTATCTTTAGGTATGTCAGAGGACTGGGACTTCATGAAGTGTGGTCTAGCCTCAGTTGGGGAGGAAAATTGGGGGAGGACTGGGGGGGGGAGAGAAAGAGAGCAAGTTAATTCTTATTTAATTCTTTTTTTTTTTTTACCCCAACAATTGCAAGTGCCAATATAACAATAGTCTCATTAGCCATGATACATAACAGTAATATGACACCAAGGTTAATTTATGAACTACCTTTACTAAAGATCACAAAATGTTCTAAAAATTTCAGAAGCAGTATCTCTCTGACCAAACAGTGAACTTTGTGAAATGAAATGTTAAAGGTCTTAATTATGATGTAAAGAGAATAAAGAATTTTCTCACGTAACAGGCCTAAATGCCAAGATAGTATTTTTACAGGAGACTCACTTAATAAGTAAGAAGCAGTTTCGGTTGCAAAGAGATTAGATTGGCCAAACCTTTCCCTCCAGGTATACAAAGAAAACCAGAGATGTGGGAACCTTAATACATAAAAAATCTCATTTGTAGTATCAGATGTAGTATCTGATCCTAAAGGGCAATAGGTCATGGTGATGGGTAATTTAATTAAATCTAAAGTAATCTTGATAAATATCTTCATACCTAATTTAGATGAAAGAGATTTCATCCAAAATGTATTCTATTCCTAATATAAACACTCATAAAATTATAATGGCCCCTGTCATTAGCTGATGAGAACTGTACAAAATTCACCTCAAAGCAAATTAATTATTTTTTTGAGACAAATGCATCTTCAGAGGTCTCTGCAGGAATACCCTAGGAAACTCTGAATGCTTTTTAAGAGGACAGATTATTCCATATCTTTCCCACAAATATAAATTGGAAACCAAGAAGGTGTCCAAGTTAATTAGCGATATTACCAGAATAGATCAAGAATATGCCAGGTCTCCAAATGAGGCACTTAATAACGAAAGACAGGTTTTGCAGTTTAATGTATTGACAACAAAAGAAATGGAACAGCTTATCTTTAAATCACCACATCATTTCTATAAACATGGAGAGAAGGCTACTGAGATCTTAGCTTCCATAAGCAGAAAGTTTGCAACGCAGTATCAGAAATTACCAACACAGATGGAGATAAAATTATTGACCATAAAAATATAACCCACACATTTAGAGAGTACTATAAGTCCTTATATCCTGCTCAGCTTAAAGAAGACACAATCTAATGAGTTTTTGATGCATTAGAAATACCTCAGCTGGATAATTTTAGTGCAGAGGAATCAGACAAACCTCTGGCACTCTCAGAATTACTGGACATTATAAACTCACTCCAACGTGGGAAAGCAGCAGGTCCTGATGGCTACCCAGTAGAATGTTATAAAAAATTTTCAAATGAGTTAGCTCCACTCTTATTAACGTTTATTGAACGTATAGAACCGAACAATCTCTACCTCAAACCTTTTCACCAAGCATTCATTACTGTCTTTCCAAAGAAAAATAAGGACTTAATACAATGTGCATCAAACAGACCTATTTCACGTCTGATTAATGATGTAAAGATACTCTCCAAAGTTTTAGCTGGAAGGACTGAGAAAGTGCTTCCTCCTATAATATCACAAGACCAAACCAGATTTATTAAAGGCAGACACTTAGCTTCTAATTATCAACATTTGTTTAATGTAATATCCTTGCCCATAACATCTAACACACCAAAGATCTTATTATCTTTGGATGCAGAAAAATCATTTGACATGGCTGAATTGGACTACTGTAACTATTCACCACATTGCACGAATTTGGGTTTGGCCCAAACATACTATATGTGCATGGATAAAACTACTTTATACCAGTCCAGAAGACTCTGTTTATATTAACAACATTATTTGAAACTTCTTCAAAACTAGAACGTGGTACTCAACAAAGATTCCCTCTTTCACCATTTATTTTGCATTCCTCATTGGCCATACACTTTTGAAATGCATCAGAGATAAAGGGCATTAGTAGATGAGGACTGAACAGAAAATATCACTTTATGCAGATGATATGGTACTGTATATATCGGACCCAAAAACTTCCGTGCAAGTAGTCCTTAATGTACTAGCAGATTTTCAAAAGATATCTAGACTCAAAATTAATTTGAATAAAAGTGTGCTTTTTCTAGTGAACTTTCCAGCATACAATATCAAACTGGACACCTACACATTTATTTTAGCAGATCAGTTTAAATACCTAGGAGTAAACATCACAAGTAAATACAAAGATCTTTTTCAACAGAATTTTGTTATTAGCATGAAAAAATTAAATAAGATATGAACAGATGGTCTACCCTCCAACTCACATTAGCAGGGAGATTCAACATAGTTAGGATGAATATCCATCCCAAGTTTATTTTTCTATTTCAGAGCATCACCATATACATTAACATGTCATTCTATAAGAAGTTAGACTAATTTATAACCTCATTTGTTTGGAAGGGGGCATGGGACAATCTAACTTTCAATTTTATTACTGGATGGGAAAGATACATGCTATAAATTGACAAAAAATGGATGAATATACACAAGCCTGGTCTGCAATTGAAGTAAAATCCTATAGTACTTCTTTAATTACTCGTAATTGTGCCCCAGTAAATACAAGTTATCGTCAATATACTAATAATCCAATTGTCTATCTATCACTCATAATATGGAACCAATGCAGGAAGCACTTTAAGGCAGAGAAGCTTTTATCTGTTGCACCTCTACACCTTTTTCTACCCTCTTAATCCTACATAGTATTTAATGTTTGAAAAATGTCTGGGATTAAAACCCTTAGAAAATTGTATATAGGTACTTTCTTTGCATCTTTTGAACAATTATGCTTCGAATTTAATTTCCCATCAACAAATTTTTTCCACTATGTTCAAATCAGAAACTTTGCTAAAAATAACCCAATTTTCCTTACCTCCCACCTGTTTCTGTTCCAAAAGAAATACTGATCAGTCTCAGACAGGAACTCAATAATATAGAACATTTTAAATTCCCTTCCTTTAAAAGATCCCATGGTAAACTGGAAAAAGGATCTTTCTCTTAACATCTCAGAAAAGGAGTGGAAGGCATCCATGCATAGAATACACTCTATTTCCATGTGTACAAAGCATTCAGTCGTTCAACTTAAAATCTTTTATTGATTACATTTTGTAATTGATATTATTGCGTTGTGACCTTCCTGCTTGTGGGCTAAGATCTTATTGGCCTTAATTAATAATATATTAGGGAGAAGGGCGTTTTCCCTTCTTTGTTGTTTTTAAAGATTTGCTCTTGCTGTTGGTTCTTCTCTCTTTCTGTCAGGTGGGGGATGAATTTGGGTTTGTCGAGTTTGACTTGATTGTATGTAATGTTATTTTCTTTGTTGTATAAGTTAGACTCGAGCTATGGACTACTGTTTTCTTTAAATAAAATCAATAATAGGACTGAAGTTCACAGCTATTTAAGCATTTCCTTACTAATTAGTATACAAGTGCATTACTCATTTACTAAAGGGCATGTCCAGCACTGAGATGCTCCGAGAATTACATCTCATTAGTCTTGATCAAAGAAGTATACATGGAGAAGTAATTCTTAATAGTATTTTATTGTTAAACACTAAATTGGCTGCTCTGTGATATTGATGGAAATAAAGGGGAAGTACTTTTAAAATGGAAGCCATGGAATCATGTTTTCACAAAAAAGGGCATGGGAATCTGTTATTCAGATAATTTACCTATCAGCTAACCAAAAACATTTGATGGGCTGACTGATCCTCTCTTATTTACAAAAATATATTTTGCTGAAGTATAGTATTCCTCATGGATTTTGTTTTATATTGAAAAAAAAACTGACAATGTAGCATAAAGGTGCTCTGGGTATCATTATGGATTCAGTATCCAGGGTCTTGTGTGGAGTTTGCATGTTCTTCTAGTGTCTGTGTGGATTTTCCTCACACATTCCTAAAGATGTGCAAGCTAAATTATTAGTATTTTCAAACTGCCCTTTATTTGTGTGATTGGGCCCTTCAATGTTCATGTTCCTGTTTTGTGCCCAGTGCTGCTGGGTTAGACTGGAACAAATGGGTTTATGAATGTTATGCTCTAATCTTCCAGCTGGTACAATAAATGCATTACATATTAGCAAATGCAGTTCTCTTTTTATATTGTATGTTTTTATGAATCACATTACAATAAGCGAGACACAGTTCAACCAAATATACAATTAATACTACATTACAAATATTTATGCTTAATTGGGAATGTATTTCAGATATGATGCTAGATTTTCATCTGTGAAAACAAAGATTATGTATGGTTGTCTATTGATATCAGAACCAAATGATGACTAAATGTTGCTACATATGGGGCTGTCTGTCATTAACACAAATGCAGATAAATGCTGAGTCATTACTCTCACTCATATAAAATTGGAAACTACCAAATGCAACAAAAAAGAAATATATTTGAACCATTTTTATTATTCATGCATTTCTCAAAATAGAGATATATTCCTGTAAAAAAA
>NC_041404.2:84869300-85034300 GCF_900747795.2 Erpetoichthys calabaricus
TCTTCTTAAGTCTGGCTTATACTTGATTCATCCATGCTGGGTGCAAGGGCCGCACAAGGAAAATGATGTCGGATGTGGAGAGGCGCCCCTTTGATGATCTAATTAAGTAGCTATATGGGTGTTGCGCCATGTATCCAAAATGGTGAATTTCCAAGAGAGGCTGGTTATGTGGGTGCTACAATGATCAGCGAAGGGCTAAATGAGATGCAACACGTCATCAAGGTGCAAAAGCATTTGAAATGCATCTATTAATGTACGTTGCCCCACTCACGAGAATGTTATATTCGCCCTTCCTTTACTGCTGTTGGTTAATGGGTCTCTCACTCCAACCTTCTCCTTTTTTCCCCTCTTAAAGTCAGTAATAGCAGGCATAACTCTTCATCCAACAGCACAGTCTCACTTCCTCTGCTATTTGCTTCCTCTGCATTTATAGGCATGTGACACTGACCAAACACTGTCACTTACTGACTAGAAGATTAACAATAAGGCCACAACAATAAAATCTGACTGTTTTACTTCCATTTCTTGAGTCTGCATCCTAATTTTATGCCAGTGGTCCTTAATCCTGTTACTTGACATCAGTGTTCCTACGTCTATATTCTCTGGGACACGTCATCACAGTCTCATGACCAGCAACAGACTTAGGGTAAGAGAATATGAAACAAAAGCACCGTTTTTACAGAGAGACAAAGCTCAAATTACACAAAGCAGAAGCACATCAAGTAACTAGATAGTTGTGCACTTGTACAAAACAAGCAGCACTAAAACTAACTTTGTTCATCTCATTCCCCAAAAAAGGTAAGTATAATGAGTTGGAACAAACACACCCTAATACGCACTAAAAAAGCATCAGTCAAATCCGCTGACAGTACTGTGGGCCAACATACACTAATGGAAACTCCACTGTTTATGCTACCACCTGAAAACATTATGGCTTTAGAATCCATTTTGCAAACTGAAAGTAATACAACACAAGATACATGTTAAAGGCAGGCAAAGCTCCATTGTTAGTAGCTATTAATCAAGTGTTCTAATGGTAAACTCTCTTAACTCTTCCTTAATTAATCATTTTTAAAAGCTAATCGGTAATAAGAGAAACCTTTGAAACATATGAAACCTGTTATTCTGTTAAATCAAGCAAGTAAATTGTCTTTCCTTGGGTTACAAAGTACTGGCACTCCTAAAGTTCAGTACTACATTCATAAAGGGTTAAAATGAGCCAGTTTTCTAAAAAAAATGTGTCCGTCTATTATTACTTTGCAATATAAACATTATTGCATATGACAGATTGGCCAAAAACTGAAGATTTCATTCAAATGTGTCCACTTCTGTCTGAGAGAAGAGGTCAAACTGGATCTAACCAGGACAGAAAAAGAAGCAGAGGGTTCAGATTCAGAGCTGCACAAGAGAATAAGAGCAGTTTGAGAGACAATTTAGTGTCTGAGTGGGAGCTCTGATTTTCTCTCACCTCCAGCAGATTATGTTAATGTTATGTGTCAATAATTCAAACCTGGATCAAACTGTCTAAATCAAGAAAAGAAACACAAACCATCTGCCATCTGTTCAAACCTGTGAACATTGCATTAAATTATAGTTGTACAATAGGAAAGATGCAAATCACACCAAATAATCAAACCATTATGTTTATAATTAAATCGCGTCTCGGCCAACCTCCTTGCAAGAATTTTACTGAAAAGAATTAACAGCCATCAAATTCCTAAAAATTCTGAAATAAAATAACTTGTCAAACAACAATGCAAAGCCATCCAGAAAGGCTGGGGGCAACAGTTCTGCACACTGGACATCTGTTTTTTTGATCCTTTAATGTTACAGAAAAAATATTTATGAATTAAAAACATAATATATAGGTATTGCCTTTGCATGGAAAAATATAAATACATACATGTTAAACCTTGGAAATTTTATTCAAAATGTAACCACGGTACATTCCAAAGACCCTAGATGCTGTTAAGATTACAATATCAAGCAAAAGAGTAAAGAATTTCCTCATAGAGGAAATGGAAGAAAATATCATTTTTCAAGATAAAATATCTCAAAATAGTTAGCACAAGCATCAGGTATGTATTTTAAAAACTTAAGTCATGAACTGTAAAGCATCCGATGTTTTTACTAAGCCCTTCTGTGATGTGGTTTGTTGATGAACTGAAATGCTTCTCAAAGTACAATATAAGATATGGGGCGTTAAATGAGGGACTATGATGTTGAATGCAGACACCTACACAAATCAAAGATGGTACCTGCTGTAGGGCTGGACAGATTGAGCGGGTAGGATTATATTTGCAATAATATTAACCCACCCTGATGTGAGGCAGCTGCGGCCTTTCAAAGCATGACAGAAATTTTGTGTAAGATAACTTAGTAAAGGAACCATTTGAAGCAAAGTAGCTGTTATCAATGGAAACATAACAGTCAAGAAATATCCATATGCGTGTACAGTAAATCAACACATAGCATATCATAAAATGACTGTAGCCGCATTAAGAGCTTAGATTGATGATCATTATAATTTATTTTTCTCACTGAACATGTTCTTTTTTATGTTAGATAAATTAATCCAACAGCATTGCCGATGATAACTGTTTCCTTGAATCTCTGAAGGAACACTTAAGGACAAAGTACAGGGCATAATTATGCATATTCATCCCCTGTTTTAAAGTAAGTAAATGATAAATCAGTCCTTATTTGCAAACAACATTCCTGTTTACATTTTATATTTGTGAATTTGCTTATAACTGTAACCTTATTTGATGTTAAACTTCAAGCATGAGCCTCACACAACCTACCAGAATTTGACAATCACCTTGAGCTCCTATCTTTTCCTAAATATTTGTACATTTAATAAACAAAAACCTGTTACAGTTGTTGATATTAATTTATGCAATATGTCTTGTTTTTTCTTTTTTTGAAATGTAGTTTAAAGATACAGACACCCTCTTTGCAGCTGAGGCCTTTCCAAACGGTTTTTCACTTTCTCAAAATAAGTTAATTGTTTAATGTAAAGAAATGCAACGTGTTTTATGCATTCCAAGGAAACATTAATTTCAATTACAAAATAGGCAACATTATTTTATGGGAAGCAACTTCTAAAAAGATTTAAGGATTTTTGTTATAGATGTCACAAGAACCGATATCTTGGTACCAAGTCAATGGCAAAATTCCGAAAACGTTATGGTACCAACTTCTTTTTACAGTATCGAGTGGAAGTCGGTACCACACTGATGTGGACATATTACTACGAAAAGCACAATAAAAATTGAGTAAAAAATATACATGAAAAAGGCTCAGCATTAATACATCCTTGAAAAGAAAATCAGAAAAAGTCATGCCTGGAAAAGCTTTGTGTTCAAGACAGAAGAATTGCTGGAATCATGCTTCTCATTTAAAAAAAAAAAAAAAAGGCAAAACACATATAAGCATTCATTTTCTAGTTTTAGATTTGTAAACATGCTAGACAATAACAGTCTGATCATATATGTAAGATATTTTCAAAATAGAGCAACAAAAGCTGTTTTGCAAGAGTTCTGAAATAATGGATTCACATAAAACTGACAAGTTTGATTTCAGAAAGAAAGCCTTAAAGTTGCGAAAAAATATGAAAAAGGATTAAGAAAATCAAAGCAGCATTTGAATCATTTGAATAATCTATTAAATATTAGCCTTTAAAACGTTTTTAAACCAGCTAATGGTACAAATTAAAATTTCTGAGCAGTAAATATTAGAAAACTAACAGAAAAATTGTCTGGAAAAAAAAACACATTTTAAAAGCTTGTTTTTACAAAACTAGCTTTAAAGAGTTTGTTAAATGAAAGTATCCTGAATTATCTTCACTCACTGATTCAACAGCACAGACAAAATAATATTTGAATTATTATTTTTAGAATAGATTTTAGATAGTATATTTCAGTTACAGGAGAGGTGGGATTACATTCTTTCTTATTTGCAATGGTGATGGACAGGTTGACAGGCGAGATTAGACAGGAGTCCCCGTGGACTATGATGTTTGCTGATGACATTGTGATCTGTAGCGAGAGTAGGGAGCAGGTTGAGGAGACTCTGGAGAGGTGGAGATATGCTCTAGAGAGGAGGTCAGTAGGAACAAGACAGAATACATGTGTGTAAATGAGAGGGAGGTCAGTGGAATGGTGAGGATGCAGGGAGTAGAGTTGGCGAAGGTGGATGAGTTTAAATACTTGGGATCAACAGTACAGAGTAATGGGGATTGTGGAAGAGAGGTGAAAAAAAGAGTGCAGGCAGGGTGGAATGGGTGGAGAAGAGTGTCAGGAGTGATTTGTGAGAGACGGGTAACAGCAAGAGTGAAAGGGAATGTCTACAGGACAGTAGTGAGACCAGCTATACTATATAGGTTGGAGATGGTGGCACTGACCAGAAAGCAGGAGACAGAGCTGGAGGTGACAGAGTTAAAGATGCTAAGATTTGCATTGGACATTAGAGCGTCAGCTCAAGTTGGACGGTTGGGAGACAAAGTCAGAGAGGCGAGATTGCGTTGGTTTGGACATGTGCAGAGGAGATATTCTGGGTATATTGGGAGAAGAATGCTAAGGATAGAGCTGCCAGGTAAGAGGAAAAGAGGAAGGCCTAAGAGAAGGTTTATGGATGTGGCAAGAGAGGACATGCAGGTGATGGGTGTAACAGAACAAGATATGGAAGAAGATGATCCGCTGTGTCAACCCCTAACAGGAGCAGCCGAAAGAAGAAGAAGATTTCAGTTACAAGAGAGGAAATGTCAGAGAATAAAACTTGAATGTGCACATAGTAAGGTTAGCAAATCATGACAACAAGATTCTTTACTGTATAAGCCCTATAATATCAAATAGAAAATATTCTTGCATGACGACATCCCCAATTTATGTAGTCTAGAGACCCTCAGGTTTTTTGTTGCATCCCAATGTCTTAATTAGAAGCTAGGCATTTACGGTTAAGCAGTCATTGCTCAAGCAGTGTTTTTTGGTTTTGTTTTAGTTAACTCACTTGTAAAGATTCCAAACTTTTAATTCCTTCTTTTAGTCGTAAACACCTGCAACCTGTTTTTAATTGCTTCTTGTTTTCTTACCCAACTTCCAATTAAGAATTGCGATGTAAATGACAAAGGAACCAGCAGTTCACAACATAATCTGCTCCCATATGTTTTTCTTGAGATATTTGGTTTAATAAAATATTTGGAAACAAATGGCAGATAAAAAAGTGAAATGCTGAGAATTATTAATCTGCTCTGGTCCTTATATCATTTGGATGATATTCTCAGAAAAGGAAAAATCACAATATAAGAATGCACTGATGAGGTAGACTAAAATTACTAACTAGCTATAGATTTAAATAACAAGTTCTGTTAAGAAAATGAGTTCTAATAAAAAACCACAGTCATTGCAGCCCTCCAAGACTAAACATAAGGAACCAAGATCTAGGCAATGTGCAGCAGCAGTTAATAAGGCAAGCATAATGATAGAGTAGATTGTAAAAATGAACATCATGTTCAGACTGTATAATGTACTAGGGAGTACCACATGCAGTTATGGTCAGCACCTTAGGAAAAACACAGAATAGTCTAGAAGCTGTGCAGAGAAACACAAGTAAGTGATTCCCAGAACAAAAGGTCATGGTGGGATCTGAAAGACTGAGGAAATTACAATTCTTTAGTCTTACGCAGATGATGTTTTTTGGATAGATAACCCAGGTCTTCAAAACTCAAAAAGAAATTCGGAATAAACTGCTGAGTCACATACATAGTTGAAGGGCAAACCTTAACAATTTAAATTAGGTTAGATTAGATAAACTTTATTAATCCCATAGGGAAATTCAGATGCATACAGCTGCAGAAACATAAAAAAAACAAGGATACAGACTCACAGGACAAACAGTACAGCCAATCAATTAATCAATCAATACAAAAATATAAACTTAACAAGTACATCGGATGGAAGCATTGAATTGCCTGACAGCAGTGGGCAGAAAAGACCCCCAAGAGGTGATTCTTAGCACACTGTGGTGGAATGAGCCTCTGGCTAAAAGTGCTCCAAGCACCTCCTGGAGGGGATGGAGGGGATTTTTCATAATGGCATCCAATTTTGCCATCTTTTCCACAACAGCTTCCACTATGTCCAGAGTTCGCCCAGTAAAGGAGCAGGCTTTCCTGATAGGTTTGTTCAGGCTTTGTGCATCTTTTGAGCTCAGATTGCTTCCCCAGGAGACTGCGGTGGCTACGATGGACTATTAGCTAACCAGATGAGCTTGATACTCTAAAGGGTCTCTCAGTTCACAAAACACATTTCTCATGTTCTTATGACTAGTTTGCTGATATTTATAATGATAACCTTTTGTCCCAAAACACTACATTTATTTGTATGTACAAAAGTACAGTGCAAGTATTGGATATACTGTATAAATCTTAAGTAAATATTATAATTGTCACATTTCTTGGATCATATTCCTGAATTCGAAAAGTCAATTTAAGATTTAGATATGTATTATATAATTGTATGAGATGATTTCATCTACAAACAGTGACAGAATCAAATGATCTCAGAAAACATTGACCTCTTCCTAACTGTGGACTTTTTAAATTTGTAATTTACTGTCACAGAAGGATGGCAAAGTAAAGTTGAAGAGATTGCATAGTAGTGTTAGCCCTTCTGCTTTTATCAAAATTCTGTGGAAAAAGTAGCTTTAATATTTCAGATTAACTCACAGAGTTGTGTGAAACAATTTAAGCAGATATCACATTACTGTACGTGGCTATTTGTCGTGGGGCATGTCAGTCTCGTCACTCCATCCTGTCAAATTACACAACTAAAAATTGCTGCCCATGTCACATTTAGTGACCAAGCACTGATTACCCAGCGTAGGTGTGCTCACCCCTCTTTCTGACAGCCAATAGTGTGCTGCCTGTCGGACCTGTGCTTTACAAAGTGTTAACAGCTGCAGCGGGTTCAACAGCAATCTCTAATAATAATAATAACAACAATAATAATAATACATTTTATTTACATAGCGTCTTTCCCATGCTCAAGGTGCTTCACAGAATCTCAGAAAGAACACCGGGGTATATGTAACATTGGATACAAATATGTTTTCCATAGAACACTAAAACAGATAACAGGATATACGAAGCATTAATAGAATAAAATACAATAAACCAGGATAAATTACTAAATTCAATACTAAAAGAAATGCCTGAACAAATAACATCATTTGTGATATAACACACACACACAATTATCCTTAGTATCTGGACAGAGAGATAAACTGAAAGAAGGGGCAGAATGTTAGGTTAGGTTAAAGGCCTTCCTGAATAGATGGTTTTAAGTTGTTTTTTTAAAAGACTGAATGGAGTCGGCTGATCTAATTAAATTTGGGAAGTCACTCCAAAGTCTGGCCGCTATATTTGTGAATTTCCCCTTGGGATTAATAAAGTATCTATCTATCTATCTATCTATCTATCTATCTATCTATCTATCTATCTATCTATCTATCTATCTATCTATCTATCTATCTATCTATCTATCTATCTATCTATCTATCTATCTATACAGCTGAAGGACTTGTCACCTGTAGAGTGCAGGTAGAATCAGAGGACCTTAGTGGGCGAACAGAAGTGTAGCAATGGAGAAAGTCACTGATGTAGTCCAGTGCAAGGTCATTTAAAGCTTTATAGGTTATTAAAAGAATTTTATACTCGATCCTGTAAGACACGAGAAGCCAGTGAAGGTGAAGCAGAATGGGTGTGATGTGCTACCTGTTGCTGGCTTGTGTAAGGACAAGCTGAGTTTTGAATTAACTGAAGATGTGATAGAAGATTTAAAGTGGCATCTGCCAATAATTGATATGGGATGTGAATAAGTTTCTCAGCATTAGAAAAGGAGAGGAATGAGTGAACATGGGATACATTATATACGTGGAAATAAGAACATTTCTTAATGTGGTTTATGTGGGTGGAATATAAAAATTTATACCAAGATTCTTTGGATTAGAAGAAGGTTTAATGAGATCATCGTCAAGAGTGTTTGAAAAAGAAGCTAATTTTCTTAATAGCTGCAGTAGGTTCAGTAGCAATGTCTGCACTTTATTTCTTTTTTCCATTCTGTTATGGTATATGAAACACAACACATCAGATAGACACACTTTTCTTCTATTTTTGAGGTCCACAACCCCCAAGTTCCTTATTCTTCATCACTACATTATCTGCACTGTACTTATGGATGAGCACCCATTGGTTGTCAGCTATCCTGCACAAAGAGCCCACCCCATCAAACCTATTTGATTTTATCGTAGTGAGTCACAAACTAGTTGGATTTAATTTCTGAATATATCACATTAAGCAACTGCTTTCATGGGAGTGCCACCAACTGAATTCAAGGGGAGTGCAACCGGCTGCCTTTGACTCTATAAGAACAGGTAAATGAAGGTTGGGTGAAGCGCTGGAAAAGTCGTGTAATGCGTCGTAGGCTTTACTTAAACTGGCTACGCTTAAAACAAGCGTAGCCAGGTTTCAGGTATACATACCATTATGAAATGCTACCTTTATTTTTTTTAATTTAGCAAACTAAAGCTTGACATGGATATGCCAGAATAGCCTTTAAGTTACTGCTGTTTTTAACATTGGGAGGATTTATACCCAAAAAATGGACAATTATAAATTTGTACTAGAGGATGCTGATTTCCCACAAGATTCTGAATGCGAAGAAAATGTCCTTCAACATACATTCCGGTACCAAACAGGAATATTGTAATGAATGTTAGAAAATACAACATAAACTTGGAAACAAAATAAAATGTATTAGGTAAAATACCCTCAGGCAGTAAAACATAATTAAGAAATGAAATAGAAATAATGTTAAAATCATTGCTCGTTTGAAAGCTAGAAGAATTAAAATAATAAAATGTGCAAGTTAGAGCAGTAGATTTTGTATAAATATTAAAACATTGGATAAATGAAGGGGATGGGTTGACGTTTATGTATATGAATATACATTGTTTAAAAAAAGGCAGGCAAGATGGAAAAGGTGGAGAGATGGCCTTTAACATAAGTCAGAAATTTAATACAAATTTCCTTCAGAGGCATAGGACATATACATCCTGTTAGAAAAGATATCACGGTTAAAATAGTATAACAAAAAGGACAATACTGTAATACAGAGCAGAACTAATGTCAATAAACAACTTAATTAGAATACCATTAAGGCCAATTAACTTGTCAAAGAAGTGGGTGACTTTAATTAGCCCAGATATAAACTGGCAGAAGTCAATAAAAACTGTATCACAGAAATACCCGAGGCAAGTTATTGTTTTTTCATTCAGCATATAAAAGCAACCACTCATGTCTTAGTCTATAATAATCATCTCTGAATTTGAAATTTAAAGAAATGGTTGGAGCCACTGAAACTAAATCTAGCAGTACATAGTAGACGTTGCAGGCAACTTTGATGAAACCCACTGTTTGAGAACACATACACAATTTTAAAGACAGTGTAAGCTAAACCTGTAATACTCTAGCACTGCATCAGTACCATATGACAAAACAACAAATGCAATGCAGGCTGGATCTGGATCTTTCCAATTGATATATGCTAGATCAATTGGATAAGGATTGTTTCATTTTATGCATATCATTAAGAAGGTTAACAGAATGTCAGGTCATATAGTGCCCTGATATGTATAGTGCAAGTCCAAGGAAGTTATGCTCAAGCTTTGTAACGCGCTGGAGAGGATTCATCTGGAGTCATGGGTGCAGTTTTGGTCTCCAGTCTACAAAAAGGACACAGCAGCACTAGAAGACGTTCAGAGAAGAGCGACTAGGCTCATTCCAGGACTGCAGGAGATGAGATATGAAGAAACATTAAAAGAGCTGAGCCTTTTCCATTTAAGCAAAAGAAGATTAAGAGGAGACATGACTGGAGTGTTTAAAAATTATAAGGTGAATTAATACAGTGGATCGAGAATTTAAAATGAGTCAGCAAGACTCACAGTTAAGGGTAAACTTTGTAGAAACATTAGTACAACCATAGGCTCGTAGAATAAGTTACCAAGTAGTTGGGTGGATAGTAGGACTTTAGGGACCTTCAAAAAAAACTTGATGTTATTTTGGTGGATTTAACTGGACAGAACTGATGAGTTTACTTGTTCTGAAAGGCCTGTTCTCATTTAGATTTTTTTAATGTTCTAATATGAGGAGATGTAGTTGTTGCAAAACATTCTAAAGAGAAGGGCATACCCTGCATTCATGCAGAGGAAAAAATGGTATTTGTATTAAACTAGTAAAACCCCCATAGAGAGAGCAGTAAAAAGGCTGCTGCCTCTCTACGCCATGCTAAACAGGACTGTACACCTGCTGGAGAGACTCATCACTCTCTTTTCCATACTCTCTTTTCACATCCCATCTCTCTCTCTCTCAACCATGGTTTCTCTTCCTTTACTGTGGACTACTGATTCAAATAGGTACTTATCATGGGACAACTTAAAACCCAGTCCTGATTCTGTCCAAGTCCCGGAATCAGTTCTGGAGTCATAGGCAACCTTTGCTTCATGTCAGGTTGGAATTCTTTGCAGCAGTCTTTGATATCTCTGCATTCTCAAACCCAGTATAGCCCTGAATGGGCCAGGTCTTTTAGGCTGTTACCTTTCAGTCTCAAGGGTAAGAAAGTAATTATTTCCACCTGTCCAAGATATCACATTTAAAAGATCAACATAAACATTGTTGGAAATTAATACCACATTCTGTTTCCTATCAGCCAGGAGGTATTCTGATCTCTTGCCAAGAATCCATGGCCTCTCACTCTCTCTCTCTCTTTATCTGATGCCCGTGAGGTAAATTTCTCCCAAGGCACTAATTACATATGCAGGCCTTACCAATCCACTAGCACTTGCCTTCCCAAAATGGAAAGTATTGATGTTTACCATTGACAATGTTGATGTTCCCTTATCTCTCTCAGGCCATACTTGGTCTATATCCTGTTGTGTGTCATTTTGATGCTCATTTCACATCTGAAAATATCATGCTAGATGGAAATCTTTTACAACAGGTACTTTCTTTGTTGAATTGCGTCTCTAAAATGTGTTTTTTGCTTGCTTGTATTTCAGAAATTTGACTGACCAAGTACTCACTACTTTAAATAGGAACAAGGACCTTCTGAATGTAACTAATATTTCTGATTGCTAATTCATGCCATACAATATTTATATATTTACATGCAATCTCTCTGATTTTGCAAAGAAACAACGTTCATATTCCAAATGCATTATGTCTAAAAGAAGGAACAGTGGGTATATTATATAAAGCGTGTTTTCATTTTGAAACCACTGTATCCAGTCTATTCCTTGACTTTGACTCTTACCTCACATACTACATCAGCAAACTCAGCAGAATTCTTGAAGACGCGCCATGCAGCAAGTACGTTTCTTATGCTTCCTTTTCACTATGAGCACATTCGAATTCCCTTCTGGCTTTTTCATTCATTACTGTGCATTTAGTAATAAAATGTTTGTCCATCCATGTATGAGGGCATGTGTTCTGCGATTAAGATAAAATATTTATGGATATTACACAGATGCACACATCCAGAACACCAATTTTTCATCTTCACTTATTGGTTAAATTATAAAAGTGCCACAGTGAATGAATATTATCTAAATATGCATTGATTTTAATTACATAGTATAGAGAGTCTTGTTTTTTTAATGTTATGATTCATTTTTGGTCATTTTTGTATAAAAATATTTTGTTTTTCTGTTAGTTGTTTAACTTTATCATTATTTTGATCTTCATCTTCTTCTTTTGGCTGTTCCCATTAGGGGTTGCCACAGCGGATCATCTTTATCCATATCTTCCTGTTGTCTGCATCTTGCTCTGTCACACCCACCACCTGCACGATTTCCTTCACCACATCCATAAATGTCCTCTTAGGCCTTCCTCTTTTCCTCTTGCCTGGAAGCTCTATTCTTAGTATCCTTTTCCCAATATACCCGGCATCTCTCCTCTGCACATGTCCAAACCAACACAATCTCGCCTCTCTAACTTTGTCTCCAAACCGTCAACCCTAAGCTGACCCTCTAATGTACTTGTTCCTAATCCTATCCATCCTCGTCACACCCAATGCAAATCTTAGCATCTTTAACTCTGTCACCTCCAGCTCTGTCTCCTATATTTGATTAGTGCCACCATCTCAAACCCATATAACATAGCTGGTCTCACTACCATCCTGCAAAACTTCCCTTTCACTCTTGCTGATACCCATCTGACACTCTTCTCCACTCATTCCACCCTGCCTGCACTCTCTTTTTCACCTCTCTTCCACAATCCCCATTACCCTGTACTGTTGATCCCAAGTATTTAAACTCATCCACCTTCGCCAACTCTACTCCCTGCATCCTCACCAGTCCACTGACCTACCTCTCATTTACACACATGTATTCTGTCTTGTTCCTACTGACCTTCATTCCTCTCCTCTCTACAGCATATCTCCACCTCTCCAGGGTCTCCTCAACCTGCTCCCTACTCTCACTACAGATCACAATGTCATCAGCAAACATCATAGTTCCTGTCTAATCCCGTTCGTCAACCTGTCCATCACTACTGCAAATAAGAAAGGGCTCAGAGCCAATCCCTGATGTAATCCATCCTCCACATTGAATGCATCTGTCACTCCTACTGCAGACCTCACCACTGTCACACTTCCCTTATACATATCTTGTACAACTCTTACATACTTCTCTGCCACTCCCAACTTCCTCATACAGTACCAAAACTCCACTCGAGGCACCTTGCCATATGCTTTCTCCAGGTCCACAAAGGCGTAATGCAGCTCCTTCTGGTCTTCTCTATACTTCTCCATCAACACCCCCAGAGCAAACATCACATCTGTGTTGCTCTTTCTATGAAACAATACTGCTGCTCACTAATCATCACCTCCTTTCTTACCTAGCTTCCACCACTCTTTCCCATAACTTCATGCTGTAGCCCAACAATTTTATCTCCCTGTAGATACTACAGCTCTGCACATACCCCTTATTCTTAAAAATTGGTATCAATATACTTCTTCTCCACTCTGCAGGCATCCTAACACTTTCCAAGATTCGATTAAACGATCTGGTTAAAATCTCCACTGCCGTCTCTCCTAAACACCCCCATGCTTCCACAGGTATGTAATCTGGACCAACAGCCTTTTTATTCTTTATCCTCATCATAGCTGTCCTTATTTCCTCCTTGCTAATCCGTTGCACTTCCTGATTCACTATTGTCTCATCATCCAACCTTCTTTCTCTCTCATTCTGTTCATTCATCAGCCTCTCAAAGTACTCTTTCCATCTACACAACACACCCTCCTCGCTTGTGAGTATGTTTCCATCTTTATCCTTTATCACCCTAACCTTCTACACATCTGTTCCAGCTCGGTCCCTCTCTGTAGCCAATCGGCATAGGTCCTTTTCTCCCTCCTTGGTGTCTAATCTCTCATACAATTCATCATACATCTTTTCTTTAGCTTTCACCACCTCTCTCTTTACCTTACAAGTTATCTTGTTGTACTCTTATCTACTTTCTGCATCTCTCTGACAATCCCACTTTTTCTTCACAATCCTCTTCCTCTGTATACTCTCCTGTACTTCCCCATTCCACCACCAGGTTTCCTTGTCCTCCTTCCTCTGTCCAGATGTCACACCAAGCACCCTTTTTGCTGTCACCCTTACTACTTCTGCTGTAGTTGCCCAGCTGTCTGGTATCTCTTCACTGCCACCCAGTGCCTGTTTTACCTCCATAATTAGCACATCATTCTGATTTAAGCTTAAAGGGCTATGCTGGCATATATTATGTTTTAATTTCTAAATTTACATATTTTGCACCTGTTGACTTGCATTTACTCAAATGTATTGTCATGTTTTGGGCTCTAAGTTGAACAAATGAAATTAATAGTCCTTTTTAAAAAGCACACTTTATTCATGAGGTAGCAGAAACAAATTTAGTCTTTTAGTAACAAATAAAACAGGAAAAAGGCAACTAATCATCAATAAAACTCAACTCCATTACAATGTTCTCAGACTTAGCAAAATTCAATAGCATCTTCTCGGAGGTGCTCTGCTACAAAGGGGCAGGGATGCCACAGCAGAAAGCCAATTGCATTACTGAAACAAGCACTTTTAAAGACTTTCATTTCCATGACATGAGGATTGCACATTATGGGAGTAAGCACATAGCAGATCCTGCATCCCTCTGGCTAGTGTTCGTTTGAAAGTATGCTTTCAATGAAATTAAACTCTGGGTAGAAAAAGATTGCAGCATTTTCGGCACCATACATCACAATACAAAAGTATTTTAGACTCTGCTAGGAAAACTAGACATTATAGGAGTTGTGAGACAAGACCCCTTTAAAAAGCAGACATCCAGAGACAAACCTCGAAACTTGACACAGCTTAAGTTCAAAACGAGAATCTTTTATATAACCAAGAACTTACCAGAATGTTAGAGTTACTGAGGGAAAGTGAGAGAACGGGTGTATGTAAAATTGTATAGTTAACAGAACTATTTTTGGTAAATTATATTAAAACCAGTAACGGCGCACTGCATGAAAATGTGCATTGAATACGCTTGACTTGAGCATTCATAGTTTTCATACTCTTTCTCTGTACATTAAGCATTCGTTTGCTTAGAGGTTGATGTGCTTGCTGCTTCCTGAGCAGCTCTTCTTTTTTTCACCCTTTTTCTCTTCTTTTGCCTGCATCTTTTCACGTTAAAACTGATTAAGTCTGTTTTCTGTTGCAATTGCTTAGTAGGTTTTCTTTCATTTTTCACTTAAGCTGGTACTTAAGTCTTCAATCTGCCTCAAGAATGATTTAAGATATGAAGAGGTAGGGGAAGTGACGGCAAAGGTGCTAGGGATGAGAACGGCACCTGTACGCATGTGCTGCACAGCCACCCTGCTGGCCGCTGCCGAGAGTTGATTCTACAATAAAATAAAAAGAGGAATAAGATGTTAAAAGAGAGTTATAACCACTTTGTGCTGCTTGTGAATTTGTTTGCTTGCTCTCTGTCTATTTATGATACTATTTTAACATCTGAGTGACCTATTTGCAGTGCAGACACCCATCCTTTGGACACCTGAACACTGCTGAAGAGTCACCAACCACAGACATGCAGCCTGCCTCTCTTCCTGCCGTGTCAGAGACTCTGACGATGATATGCAGCTTTCCTAAGCATTAATAACTCCACCACTGTAATGTTTCAGTGTTTTGATCTTTGTTGCTTGCTCTAAGGTATGAGAATATTTTTTGGAGTAGCAATAGGCTACAAAATAAAAACTCATTTTTCAGGGAGTGTGTGTCAACTTGAAAATATTACAAATTATTACAACAATTTCTTTTTCTTGTTGTCTAAAAGAAAAATAGATGGTGAGAAGCATTGAGAAGCATTGGTCAGGTTTTATGTTTTCATCTGTTCCTGCTGTTTGTAAGACAATATATATTTTTGCACCTAAATGAAAAGAAATCATAAACATACATTCTAAACATCTGAAGATCTGTGAGTTAGCAAATTGTATGTAGCAAAGGCAAATCAGAAACAAGAAGGAGCAAACAAATACGTGACCTTCTTCTGTTCACAAAGTGCCGTTTTTACTGGATTAGCGCTGTGCTGTCTGTTTCACTAGCCTTCTGAGCTCATTACTCACAGTTCTGGTGGAAAACATTTACTAACAAAGAAGAGGCTGTGAAGAAAGGGGATGTCTAATTATAACCGAACTTTAGAACCTCTTCCATGATTTAGCTAACTCTCTTATTTCAGAGTTTGTCTAATTAATGGGCATTGTTTAGATCCCCAGGGAAGGAAACTATTTATTTGTGATTGGTTCACTAAACGTTAATGTCAGCCTGTCATAATAATAGCATCCAGCACTCCTTGGTTTTTTGTTCTAAAAAAAATGCTTACTTGATAAATTCCTGTGAGTCACATTAGGCTTTGTCTTGGGATAGTGCCTTGGCAATCCCCATGAAAATTCAAACCCAAATTTATTTACAAAAACTTTCATCCCAGCAAAATGCCGGTAAATACCACACACAGCATGCAGTTGTGAAAAACGGAGAAAATGTTTCTAAGAGATAATCAGTATATTAGTAATCTAGAGAGCTTGTTTGATTTTGAGGAACATGTATTAGTTCTTCAGATGTTACAGTTTAAAATAAATTCCTTTCTGACAAGCTCAGGAAACCGTCTGAGACAGTGATATACAATGGCTCTGTAACCCACTGGTCAGTACCTCCCCAGTACGACTTCACTCTGCTTTAACATGCTGAAACAAATAGATATTAAAATCTATTCCAATACCCATTATGTCCTCTGTTTACATTCCATCAATTTGTTGCTCAAGTTAGGCCGGGCAAGAACAGAACAAGTTTACATTTTAGGAACTATGTGCATTTCCAACAATTTTCTATTACAATTATGCATTCACTAAAACATCACCTTTGATAAAAAGGGCATAGAACTTTGCACAACTAATTAGAAAATTATATTTTTAAAATAATTATGCTTTCCTAAAAAATACACAATATGCTGAAGTTTAATGTTCCATAGTATTTCCACAATAACTTAATTGTTTTGTACATATCAAGCTGGACATTTAAGTTATTTTATTATCTGGAATCACATCTTTTTACTTCCATAGACTGCATCATGGTGTAGTTTAAACTGATGACATTACCAATGTCCCTTACGAAATCAGAACTGTCACCTTCTCTGTCTATCCTGCTTTGTTCTTCAGTTCACATATCTGACTTTACCCAACACCACTGTTTTGCTGTGGGTTTAAAATGTTCATTCCACTTCATAAGTACGTCTTAGTATACCATAAATTTCTCTGTTCCATTATGATAACCATGTTATTCATTTCAGGATAAAAATGAAATGGCTTGCAGATCTGAAGCCTTAATTAATATCGGTATATTTACAGGTTTATAGCCAATAGCCAAATGGCCAACTTAAATGTTACTACTGTGTAATGAACCAAACAGTTAAATGCCCAAGAGTTGCTCTACATTTTTTTGATGTCTCTTTATATATTGTCCATCAGCCTGTGACAGTATCAGAGTCACTTTGAACAGATATGGCTTAGGAGTCTTACAAGGTTTTAACACAAGTTATAAATAACATGTGTCATGCATGTGCATATTGGGACCACCTTCCTGGCTCTGCTGAGGTAAGCAGTACCACTCTGGGACAAGAGGGGGAACTGTCACTAACTGTATCCTGTCTTTTCACCTGCAATTTCCGAGAAGGACTCCAAGGAAGACACCTAGCCTGGAGCTGACTCTGCCCTTTCCATTCCGGACACCATAAAAACATGTAGCTCCGGGACCCCAATATCCTCCTTGGCTTCCTGCAGTCTTTCCATAAAGGCACTTAATCCCATTTTGAATTGCGGAGTTCTGAAGCCTACTCTTGCTCTAAACTGAGCTTGGATGAAACACCAGTCCATTACAAATTCCATTCTCACACACACAAGGGAATAACTGGATAATTAACAATAACCAATCATTCTGCCTTGTACTTTTTGTTTTTGAAAATGTGGAAGAGAATCCCAAGTATCTAGAGACAAAATGGTGAAGATGGTGAAGTAAAAGAAAAAATCAATACAGACAGGAGCTAGGAATGGGGCTCAGTATCAGTAAGGCTGTAGAACTAAGCACTGTGCTCCCATGCTGCCTTGAGTTTATAATAATTAGGTTTATAAAAAAGTAATGAAAACTTTCCAGTGACACACAACCAGCAGGATGAATTGCCTATTTTTCTGATTTTAATGAAGGTTAGTTTTCTGTCATGCTCCTTTTAAGACTGTTGACTAATAAAGCATATATTTATAAGGATGCCAATGTGTTGTATACAGTTAAAAATCTGTATTTATTACATTAATGAACAGGATTAGGGTGTAATGACTGTGAATAGTTGAGAACACAGTGCTCCGGAGGTTAGTGCTGCTGTCTCACTCCTCCAGGATCTGGGTCTGGTTCCCAGAGCAGTTTCCTACAACATCAGAAAAGAAATGTATGTTGGTTAAATTAGTGACCCTACATTGGCATGGTATAAGTAAGTTCTGGGGCAGTGTGCACCATCCACTTGGAATGAAAAATCAAAAAAGTGTTTTCCTTAATATATTTTTGGTTTCTCCTAGACAACAATGGGATCAGAAAGAAATAAAATGGAGACATTTTCTTTTATTTCGTGCTTCTCAGATTTTTCTCCTGAGACAAAATTCTCTTCGGTGTCTCCTCTTGAGTTTCAGCAGAGATCTCTGTAAAGTCACACAATGGGCCCAGATTTCTTGACATTTTAATATTTTATTTATATATTATTATTATCACAGTGGCGCTGTGGTAGCACTGCTGCCTCGCTGTAAGGAGACCCGAGTTCACTTCCCAGGTCCTCCCTGCATGGAGTTTGCATGTTCTCCCTGTGTCTGCATGGGTTTCCTCCCACAGTCCAAAGACATGCAGGTTAGGTGCATTGGCAATTCTAAATTGTCCCTAGTGTGTGCTGGGTGTGTATGTGTGTGTGTGTGCGCGCGCCCTGCGATGGGTTGGTGCCCTGCCCAGGGTTTGTTTCCTGCCTTGCGCCCTGTGTTGGCTGGGATTGGCTCCAGCAGACCACCATGACCCTGTAGTTAGGATATAGCTGGTTGGAGGATGGATGGATTATTATTATTAATAATAATAATTAACTAATTAATACATTTATTTATTTATTTACTTATTTTCAGATTTCTTCACATTTTATTTGCAGTTTCTAAGTATCTGCATTGTGTGGTCAGTGATGAATGGTGAAATGAATAGTTAGTTATTTGTGGTAATAAAACACTTTATTATTATTACAAAACTACAGTCCTCACTTCTGAATAATACTATTAGTGGCTCTAATTTATATTGCTGTGTTCCAGTTAAATCAAACTCAATCTAGAAGAAATGGCAGGTGATGTGGCACAGTGGTTAGGACTTTCGTCTTTAATCCCTGAGGTTGGGAGTTCACGTTCTGCTACTCTGTGTGACCACAAGAAAGTCACCTAATCTGCTTCTGCTCCAATTGGAATCTCAGATGTTGTAAGACAACTTGGATCAAGGCATCAGTCCAATATGAAGTCTTGAAGGAGATTAAAACAAGTGTAGAAAGAGATGTTACAAAGAATAGCATTCTGTTCAAACCACATTCTCAATTTTGATTCCTTTTAGCTCAGTTGTATCTCATGTCTTCTTTTTGTCTAAAGCTATTTATCCGAATTAATTTTAGGGACAAAGTTGATTCTGAAGTAAAACTTAAATGATAACCACTTTAAAGTCTCACGAGGCCTCAGAGATTAACCTTTGATCAGTAAAATTTTCCTATGTACTGTGATGGTGTCAAGGACAAAATCAGTGGAAAAAATCAGACTCAGAAGATGAATGGATGGATGGACTCTAACTGGCAACATGCATAAGAAGTACAGAGAGAGACATATCCTGCCTAGGGTATTTAAGTGGGTTCAAATGCACACCTTAAAATCTTTAGCATAAGCAGGGTCCAAACTCCACGACATGTTTTTACACTTCCTGTGTACAGTGTAGTTAAAAAGAACTCTGTGCTTAATACAGTAAAATGAAAGAATATATAGCATTTTAAAGGTTCAAAAAACAGAATACTTGGAGCAGATGCTGCATGAAGAAAATAACACATCATTTACAACTCAGATCATTTAGGTACTATAAAAAATGAAATATAGAGATCACAAATTAGCTTAATTGGTCATGGAATAAGGAGTGCTCAGTTTTCTCCTCTATGCAGACCAAATGTTCCTATAGCTAATGAATAGTTAATTAAAGCATGACTATTTTCCACATGATGTATAAGCCACTCTTTTTATCACGCCTGACGTAAACACATATAAAATCCTGATGTGAGGGCAACATTTGGACCATACAGCCTTGCCAATATGGTTCACATTTTTGGCTGAAATTGCAACTGAAACGTAAAGCACATTTCAGTTAGAATGTCTGCAGGATGAGTGTCAGCATGAAGACATGTTTAAATGACATGTTAAAAATTGCAGCTATTCGTGGCTTTCAACATAAAGCCCAGGAATGTTTTTTGAGAACTAAATAAGATAAGACAACATCAGCTCTCGGCCTCACTGCTTAGACTAGACATTGCACGTAGACTTTCTCATTTGAGATTACAATTTGGAAGGAAAGGTGTGATTAGAGAAATAGGCACATCAGTAGCTCAGCATGTCCCAGTACTTAATGAACACTTAAATTCAGCAAAAGAAAAACAACTTCAAGTGTTGCCCTAATTGCAGCTGAAGCCAGACTCACAGCTGGTAGTGTGTGCTGCTGATCTTCTATGAAGAAGTGGGTCTATGTTTTTCTTTCTTGGACACCATTTCAAGTTTATCTAAGCTGTATCAACCATTGTTTGTAACCTCTGTTGAGGTGGTGGTATTCTAACCAGTTTTTGAAGAGCTTTTTATAAGTTGTTAAGAGTCTTCCTTTCTGTGGCCCTAACAGTGACAAAAAATAAATGAAGTAACACATTGGGGGGCATTATATAAAACCAGAGGAATAACAAATATGTCTGCTTTGCCCACTGCCCATAAGTTGCTGACCTGGCTGAAGAATTTTGACCTACGACGGGACGCTGTTTCTCTTTACAATGGATACTCGTAACAACAACAAGCATTCTGTAGACCCCTGAAAGGAGAGGGGTCAGACTCTGGGTAATTAGGAGCAACATTTTCAAACTATTTTCCTCCTGGGACTCCAAAGCTTAATTTTGCAATAGTGTTTATTTTCAGTTATTTAGTTTTTGCAGTATGTCTCATGTAGAGTCAAATACCTGACAGCACTCTTCGTCTTCATTCTAGTCTCACTGTACTGCACTCTATGCCTCAGGTGGTCCAACTGTTGCTCAGAACAAAAAGCATTCATAATGGCACTAGTATATCTGGAACCTGAGGTAAATTACAATAGCATCATTTTTATAAAAATATGCAACATGCTGATAATATATCCATCCATCCATTATCCAACCTGCTATATCCTAACTACAGAGTCACAGGGGTCTGCTGGAGCCAATCCCAGCCAACACAGGGTGCAAGGAAGGAAACAAACCCCGGGCAGGGTGCCAGCCCATCGCAGGGCACACACACACACACACCAAGCACACACTAGGGCCAATTAGAATCACCAAACCACCTAACCTGCATGTCTTTGGACTGTGGGAGGAAACCGGAGTACCCGAAGGAAACCCACGCAGACATGGGGAGAACATGCAAACTCCACGCAGGGAAGACCTGGGACTGATAATATATAACTATGCATAATACTAATGCTTTCAAATTAAACAGGTTTTATAATGAAATCAGACTCAGTTGCAGGAGTATGTGTATGTATATTGTGACCACTGCTGCAGGGGGACACAGCAGCCCTTCAGAAACCCACTTTTAAACAGTTTTTCAATGGGAAACAAACATACTCTTACAGCTCCTCTTTGTGGGATCAGCTGCAAGCTTGCTGGGGCTTCAAACATTTAAAAGACCGAGCCGCAGCCATCCTGAGGTCTCACTCTCCTGTCTGTCTTCCCCCAAAACTACCTCTGCTCCGGCTGCTGCTACCAAGCCTCTGTACCCCCTTGATGAAGAAGACGTGTTCTTTTGAGAGGGAGTCGGGGCTGATGTGTCAAATTTAACAGCTGGCTTCCTGGTTTTGGTACTTTGCTCACAGTATCCATCCAAGTTCCTCCAGCACAGACGGGGAGTGAGACTTTCACGCAGCCCTGGTGGTTCCCATGGGGGCCGCCATGGGGAGTTGAAAAGTTCGGCAACAGATTTCCATTACACCTGGGAGTGATTCCAGGTAACGCTGATGAATCACCTGGAACACTCCCAGGACCTGTTTAAAAGGAGCCATTCTCTGCTAATCGGGGGTGAGAGTCAGGAGGAAGAAGATACAGCTTACCAGAGAGGGAGTGGAGACAGAAAGGAAAGAAAGGAAAAGAGGAAGAAGAAGACAACCCTGTGGGGTTTGGAATTGTATAAGAGAACTGTGCTCTAAGAATGGGAACGGAGTGGACTGGTAAAATTGTTGTGTGGTAAAAGCCTGTGTCTCTGCCTGCCTGTGTCAGGTAAGGGTGGCTCTGTACCCCCCTGGTTCCACAGTGGCATCACAACGGAATAGATCTGGCTTTTTCTTTGCAAAATAATCTCTGCTACTGTTTAAAGAAAAGCATTTGGGAAGTCAAATACAGCACACAAAAATAAAATATTAAGCATTTAAATATGAAAAGATCCAGCAACATATTTCTTTCACTATCTTCAAACTAGAAATTTTGTTAAACAAAACCTAGCCAATTTCCCTCACTTCCCACCTACCTCTATACCAGAAGAAATTTTGATCAGTCTTGAGGACTCAAACAGCATTTCTGTAATATATAAAAACATTTTAAAATTCCTCCCTTTCAAAGATTCCAGAGTACAGTGGGAAAAGGATATCTCACTCAATATCTCAGAAAAGCAATGGAAGGTAGCAATGCACAGAATTTGCTTGAGCTCCATATGTGCAAAGCATATAATTATTCAACTTAAAAAAATATATATCGAGGGCATCTGATTTGTTTAAAATTGTCCAAAATGTTTCCCGGCAAGATCCAACCTGTGAACGCTGCAATCAAGTTTCAGCCTCACTTAGCCACATGTTTTGGGTCTACACCAAATTAACATCATTCTGGACCAAAATCTTTAAATGCCTTTCAGACAGCCTTGGTGTCACAATCCCTCCTAATCCACTAACAACTGTGTTTGGTGTACTTCCAGATGGGCTTAAAGTGGAGAAGGACAAACAAACTGTAATTGCCTTTACTACACTACTGGCACGGAGACTTATCTTGCTCAACTGGAAGAATCCTAACTCTCCTCTTTGAAGTCAGTGGATAACTGATGTTATATACTATTTGAAATTGGAAAAAATCAAATTCTTACTCTTACTCTTTACAAAACTTTTTCGAAACCTGGCAGGATCTGAGAAATAACATTTTAGAATACACATTTAAATTGAGGAAGTGGATTCTCTCCCCTATTTTTCTATTCTTTCTATTTTTATTTATTTATTTACATATTTTTACTATTATTAAAGTGCTACTCTGCTGACCTAGCTCTCTTTCTCATGGGCGGGGGTCAATTTGTTTCAAACCAGTTTTGTTAAACTTGACTTGCATGTATGTGTTTTTTGATTTTAATAAAATGAAATAAAAGGAGAAGAAAAGATGTGTGTGTGTTTGATTATAAGTTGGTCCGATGTAAGTAGGTCAGTGGGCTTGATAATGTACTGGCGCCTTGTCTGCTTTGGTTTCTACCCTGGCCTTGGCTTTGTTCTCTGAAGAAAGTTTGACAAAGTTATATTATTATATTATTATGTTATGATATTTATGCAAAGACCCAGGGTCAGCAAATTTTGTTTTTTATAAAGATAAAAGTTTTAACATTTTGCAAAGCTGGGTGGTTCAGAGCATAGGCAGAGAGCATTTATTTATGTGATGCATGTTCCATTAGTTCCCACTACTTGATAAACGTACCCAGGCCATTTTTAGATGTGTTTGCGTGTAATGTACAAAACAGCTATTGTGAAAGTTCACGTTTGTCTGTCTATGTGTCTACATGAAACAACTCTGCCCCCCGTGAAACAATTTTTTTGAGATGTGGCACGCTTATTCTTTAAATAAATTTATCAAGGCAGTTCAAATTTCATTCAGATTTCTCAAACAGATTGCACCGTACAAAGTTTTAAAATGTTTTAATTTCCCATTGCAAAACATTGACGAATTTGCGATAGTATAGTCTCCTCATTTACTCCTTTCTTTTTAGCAGCTCAGATGACCAATATAAGTGAGTCAAACACTGGGCAGAGCGCACACACAAAAACAGCTCACATATCAGCGCCCTACTCCTTCTGCTTTAGGTAGGTTAACTAATAGAGTACAAAAAAAAGTCACTTGTCTGGAAAGAAATGGAAGGGAAAGGCAATTATTTAAGCATACATATGACTGACTTGATTGAAAAATATTATCTGCAGACTATTATTGTAAAGAACTGAAGCTAACAACCTGCAGCTAAACGGTGTTTGAAGTGATTAATAACATAGGAAAGGTGCAGTTGCCCTAACTGATATAAACATAGGACAGGTTTAAAAATGGACAGTGACATTGAAAGGTGGGAGGCCTCAGCGGCTTAAGCTCCTGATCTTTCTGTCCCAGATATATACAAACAATCATTGCAAGCTTCTGAGCTTCTTGCCCATTGTGTAACTTTCATATTCCTATTATACAATAAATCAGTTCCTTTCCACGTTCTTACTAATTTATATGATTTTAACGAGTTACTGTGTTTTAACTAATATTAATAGTTAGACTGGAAATGTATTTTAGTTCCTTTTCTCCTTTCATATGGATATTGAGTTTATGATAGTTTTGATAATTTTTCATTAACAGATTTTTTCAATTATTAGTTATACTGTTGGGTATATTTTCAAAAATGCTGTGTTTAAGACAATTGAACAACAGTCAGTCACAGACCCTTCAGCGTTCACACACACCAATCAATGCTTCTTTCACATTATTTGAGCTGGACTCTGCTGAAAGCTATTGAGCCACCACAAGTCTAAATGGGCTCTGTTTTTAAACCCATTGTACAGTAAAGTGCTGTGAAAAGGCATGTATTTAATGTAGACTACTAACACATGTCAATACTTTTTATTACTGCTATTAATTTTGAATATGACTCATTGTTACAAAACAATTTAGTAAACAGAAATGAAATATCTGACTCTTGGATGAAATAAATAAAACATGTGAAATGCTCAAACTTTCATATTAGTTAACTCAATGAACTCAACTGAATGTTACGTCATGCATAAATTGTCATGTGTCAAACAAATATGAAAAGAGGACAACTTTAGGGCTTGGCTGGCAGTAATTACACTCCGAAGCGGGTGATGGCGCTGTCACTTAATACCTCTTCTCTTACTCCAAATACAGAAAGGATGATTGACAGACCTTTCACCAATGATGTCACTCCTGGCATCTGGACACCTGGACCAGCCTTTTCCATTTCCCAGCCCTTCAAACCAGCTACTCTTCCATCTTCAGTCAGTCAAATCGCATCTGAAGAAGACTACTCACGCTTATTTTCTGTTTTGTATTTTGCTTTGAAATCTTCCAGGTATATGATGATCACTTCAGTGCCCTAAACCGTCACAAGCTTTTTAGTTTTTGTTCTAACACTTGTTAATTTTTAGAAATTTCCTTTCACTTATCATATTTTATATGCAATAAATGTAAGAACTGCTTCTTCTGTATTGCTTGAAGGGTTGACTTTGACACTTGGCTTGAAAGACAATATTTTTTTAGTTTGAATGATTCTAATGTAATACTGAGAAGAATATACCATGTACTCCAAATTAGATCAGATCACTGCTGCTTAAAGGAGGAAGCATAGGGTTGCATGTTCATTTGGAATTCTGTTTTCCCTCTACATCCCGAAGATTTGCACTCTGGCCAGCTGGTAAGTAAGATGGTGTGAGAATGTTGATGTCCAGGCGGGTACTTGCATTGGAACAGAGCTCAGTTTCCTGCAACTAAGTAATATAAGAAGTGATGGATAAATGCTAATTCAAGGAATGTATTAGCAAGAAATATCTACTCTCATCTTTGTATTTATTATATCACTGATGTCAAATTTATCAGTAGACCTTTGCTAAAAAATAGAAGTTGCCCTTTTTTCTGGATATTTTTTGACTCAGAGACACAATTGCTTTGAATCAATTTCCTGACCTCAAATTAGACAAATGGACAGGGCAATTATAATTAATCAAATTGCCAATCACTACTTGCTACTATAGTCCTATAATTTACTGTCAGCCATTCAGATATACTGGAATCCTTTCTGTAGTTTCCAATAGGTCAATATTATTTGCTATTACTACTCTCTGCTTTTAGGGTATTTATTAATGGAACTTTGTGCATTAGGGAATAATTGCTTAAAAGGTCAGCCATAAGCTCTGCATCAAATATCATCAATACATGTCTTAAATCTTTTAATGCATTCAATTACACACCTGTTTTAAGTTAAAATGATACAATCGATTTGCTGAATTGTAAGGTTTCTTTTTAGTAAATAAAAAAGTAAAATGTAAAAAGGAATAATGTCAGTATTGCTTCAGAATGGTAGTTTGATTTATACAATTTTATATAAGGGCCAGCCATTTGGGTGAAGAACTCGACCTAACTGTTTATGTCTGTGGATCACATTCTTGAGGCACAAACACCTTATTTAATTTTGGGTGCAATATAGCACATTTTTAAACATTTTCAGTCTAGGCTGTGCCTTTAGGGAGAATATTTTTATCTCTTTAATTTGAGGCTTTCACGCTCAGTAATTAATGATTCCCTGGATCATTTCTGCATGTTCTAACAGGGTGCAGTGTTAAATTGTGCAAGTTATTGTCTGCTCCATTTATTTACTGGACCTCTAATGCCTCAGAAATTCTTCTGAGAAGCCCCTGGTGACCAAGATATTTGAGATGATATGTGATATGATAAATAAAAAAAAGCATTTAACTCATTAAATTTGAAATAATCACAAACTTGAAACTGTTCATAATGGAATTTAAAAGCTAAAATGCAACAAACCTGAAACTAGGCAAACAGCAGAAATGCTTTTTAAATGTCTAGTCACTAATATCCATCGTTTGGTGTCTCATCTTTAATTACTGTCACATTCCTAGTCAGATTGATAATTCACTTGAATCAGTTGCCAAAATGTTAGCAACTGATACTGAATCTGTAAAAATATTTAATTCCCCCTGCTTTGTTTTGAATGCCATGACCTTGCTTTCACTAAGCTAATTAAAACCTATTTTTTGTAACCTCAATTAGCCCAGTCCAGACTAATCATCTATTTAGTTCACATCAGGAATGAAGTCGGATCCTCCATTCTGTAACACAACCATTCCTGTTCTCGTTTAACTTAGGCATGCCCCTTTATTAAAGGGTCACAGGAATGTAGCCCTGCAATTTATGAACCTCCTAATTAATTCTGTGACGTGTGTCCTGGGCCAGTTATTTTTTTTAATTTCGTTTTGGAGGCTAAAACTGGGTTTAGACTGATAATTAGTGAGTTCAGTCCTTATGGCCCAATGTGGTTCTAATCGGCTTCATGATCTGTGAGTCACTTTATCCCAAATTGAAAACATTTTTTAATTAGGTGTTTTTCCTTCTCTTTGTCTGCATTTGTAAAAGCACAGTAATGTTAGATTTAAACTTTTAAGTAATTTAGACAAATTTCTATTTTTATCATAGCTCTAAATGCTTAACTGTCTTTTGTCATTTTCTTATTAATTCATCTTTAACTAAGGAGTTTGCTCCCTTATGCATCCTAATAATAACTGGTGAGCAAAACAGACACTCTGGCAAGTAACACTGAATGTTGAAATGCTCAGTGCCTTATCTATTGCACCCTCTAAGGGGAAAATACTTTCTGTAAAATGAACAGAAAGGTAAAAGAGGGACAGAACTAAGGTCCAAAAGCAAAGGAAAGCTCAAAATCACTTGCAGGGATTTGTTACCAGGAACTCAATATCACCAATACTAAAATGAAATCAAAAACTAAACTCAAAATGGTGCTAACAAAGCGTTGTTAACAATGTTAACCAAAGGAGTCCCTACACATAGAACAGGTGTAAGCAGATGTTCATTGTGACTATGCGAGAACAGCACTGTGCCACCAAGTGTTATATCTGCAGCAATGAAGATGTTATGTGTCGTACAACATGGGTCACGTGAGCAGACATGATTTGCCTAAATTCCAAATACAATAAAACTGCCATAAAAATCAAAATGATGTTGCAATAAAATCAAAACAATTGACAGAATACAATATAATATTCTAAGCATCAAAAATGGATTTCGGAAGATCACGACAATTTCTACTAGCCTGTTCATCAGTACATAATAGTTTAAATAACCAGAAAATCTATTGGAGAAGAACCATGATAATGAGGAGGAGGAAAATTTGAAAAACCAAGAAAAACAAAAACACAAAATTATGGCGATACAACATATATAAATGCTTTCTTAAAACTGATAACACCTGGTTTTGTAATGTTTATACTGACATCAAAACATAGCAACTAGTTATAATGACTGCACAGGAAGAAACAGTCATAGATGGTTTGAAATTAAGGTTTAGGAATTGAAGTCAGAAAAGTAACACAAGGTCAAACCAGTAAGTAAGAAATTCAGTATTTTAAACAAAGTACAAAACATGAAGCAGAAATCTGAGTCAAAAAGGACATAGTGAGAAGGATGGGAGCCATGAAGTTGAGTACCATTTATGAATCAATATGAAGGACAAGAATCGAAGTCAACAAACCAAAACGAGTCAAAACCAAGAGATCAAATTAATATAAGTCTCATGCCAAGTTCTTTGAAGTAATCTGAATACTTAGATGATTCCGAACTGCATGATGCCAACCTTAAGCCAACAACCTTAAATCATTATGCCTAGCAATTACATAACCACGGTTGTGACGTTTATACAAAAACATCCATCCATCCATCCATCCATTTTCCAACCCGCTGAATCCGAACACAGGGTCACGGGGGTCTGCTGGAGCCAATCCCAGCCAACACAGGGCACAAGGCAGGAACCAATCCCGGGCAGGGTGCCAACCCACCGCAGGACACACACAAACACACCCACACACCAAGCACACACTAGGGCCAATTTAGAATCGCCAATCCACCTAACCTGCATGTCTTTGGACCGTGGGAGGAAACCGGAGCGCCCGGAGGAAACCCACGCAGACACGGGGAGAACATGCAAACTCCACGCAGGGAGGACCCAGGAAGCGAACCCAGGTCCCCAGATCTCCCAACTGCGAGGCAGCAGCGCTACCCACTGCGCCACCGTGCCGCCTATACAAAAACATGTTATCTTGAAAGAAATAATTCAAAAAGAACAGAACAAAAAATTAATGAAACCACTGAATTCCTTGACCTCAGAAATGACAACAAAAATAGTATAAAAATAAAACTATAACACTATTAAACTGTAAAACAGCTTGCTTAATTAAGTTAGGAGTCCAACTATAAACTATCTATCTATCTATCTATAAACAGAAAGTTGGCTTGGACAAAAACTTGCAGCCACCGTGGGTCCCCAGCACTGAGCTTGAAAGCCTCTGATCTCGGCTACAATGTAAAGACTGACAAGCTAACCTATTACCTTTTACCTATTACCTTTTACCTTTTACAACTCTTCGTAAATACTGAGACAAGAATCATAATAAAAAATTAAAAGCAAAAGATCAGAACTAGGAAATGTTGGAACGGAGAATCTTTTTTGAAACAGCAATTTGAAAAAGAGTTTTGAATTTGCAACTCAGATAAGGAAACAAATTCCGGGATGGCCTTTTATCCTATCGTGTCGTTACCCAAAGGTCCTGAACTCTGAGGACATGCCCCTATAGCAACGCTTGAATTGATGGTACGATAGGAAGCAAACATGGCAGCAATCACAAAAAATTCTAAATGGTTGATGTAAGAGTTAAAAAAAATGGATAAATCTTTAAACATTTAGAATCTCAAAAAATAAGCATCAAATTTGTATTCAGGAGCCTTAAAACCCCTCAAATGAGTGTTAGCTCTCAGGAATTTATTGAAAAAAAAAAACATATCAAAAATAGAAACAGAAACCAAAACCCTAACACCTGAAAACTAAAGAAGAAGATCAGAAAACATATTACAAATCTAATAGTTGCAAAAATGAACTGAAAATAATTATTTGGATAACAAAAATCCAGATTGATTACACCCACCTATTCCAAACACACAACATAAAATTTCCTCTGTAGAGGAAAAAAAAATGGCACCATTCCTAAATTAACTGTAAAGGAGGGCAAATCGATGTTGCCTGTATCAATATTTTTCTACCATTCTTTTTTTCAAAACTATCACCCGTAAGCAGGGTAACTCTCTGGTATCTTAGCTCTTTTTATACTTTAATTGTTTTTGCTTCTTATTTTTTATTATTCTATTTTTCTGATATTACCTTCCTTTAATTGCAGCTGTTGTAGACTTTTTTTACACGTAGGTTTACTCATACGGTCTAATTCTATTTTCTGTTCCGGACACATATGCCTGCTCAACCCTTCACTTTTTTATTCTTTATTTTTAATAAAGCTACAAATCTCTTATGCATTTCTAAATAAAGACAATACTGAAAAACAAAACTTGGGGCTATAAGGCCTACGATTTTCACTTTTCTTCATTACAATGGCTAAAACGTTTCATTTTGACCACTGTAAAGGTATCTTTATGGCCTTCATATACTTTGTAGCTACCATGTACATTCAATGTTCCATTTCCTTTTATTCACATTTTCTGTTCTTTAGTGTATCAACTTTGGTATTTTGGTGTCAGTTTTCAAACTTTAGATTAAGATGAAATTTCCTGACATAACTAATAATATGCGTTTTTACCAAGATGTTATACTTATTCAGTGTATAAAGTCAATACTGTCACATGTTTAGAATTTTTACTTGAATGTGTTGATCAACATGCAACAGACAGTGCCTGACCTGAAAACCACTGTGTTTGTTACCTGAAAAATCTCTGAACACAGTTCACAACATTATCTACCATAAAGACTTCAAAGTAAAAACTGCATCTATAAATTTACAGTGTATAAAGCCTTCTACTTTTTTGCAATTTGTGTGTACAATTGAAGGGGTGGGGTTGTTGCTGGCTGTTTGTTATAATATTTCTCAAACTTCTATAATAAGGTAAATCTTGGGACAAATTATCTATCTATCTATCTATCTATCTATCTATCTATCTATCTATCTATCTATCTATCTATCTATCTATCTATCTATCTATCTATCTATCTATCTATCTATCTATCGTTCGTGAAAGGAGTGCTTCTTGTGTTTTGCTGGCTGATAACAGGATGCTTTTCAGCATCTTGTTAAGTTAGATAACTGGGCTCTCTTCTTTACATTGACAACTTGCATTACTGGCTAATAGGATGGACTATAATCCTTAAGAATTTTAAATTCCCACCTCTGATTCACTGGGCATCCCAGAGAAGGTTACTTAAACTGATTGTGCTCTGATTATATAAATAGCAGAATAATTGTGTACTTGGTTTTTAAAAGGTGGTTTGGATAAAATCTACAGTAAGTACATAAATGCAAAGCAGCTACAATGTACTGAAATTACATTGAGTACAAGGAAAAAAAAAACAAATTTTCTACTGTACTAGATGGAAGGTCAGATGTAGAATGAGCTAAATTATTACAGTGGGCCTGGAAAGCATACAGGCTTGGACAGATTTGTGGGGATGAACTTTAATATAAATAAATGTAAAGTATTGCATATAGGAAGTAAAAATGTTATGTTTTGAATACATTTTTATTGAAAGTAAACCTTATGAGAAGGATGTAGGAGCCATAGTGGACTCCTAACTATCTACATTAAGACACTATATCAAGAAGGCTAGTAGGATGTTAGGTTACATAGCATAAGGTGTGGAGTACAAGTCAAGGGACGTAATGTTCAAGTCATATAAAGCACAAGTGAGGCCTCTCCTGCAGTACTGTGTTCAGTTGTGGTCTTCACATTACAAAAAAGACACAGCAGCACTAAAGACAGTCCAGAGAAGAGAGACCAAGCTGATTCCAGAACTAAGAGGTATGAGCAATGAAGAGAGATTACAGGAGTTGAACTTTATCAGTTTACACAAATGAAGATTAAGAGGGGATATGATTGAAGATTTTAAAATAATAAGAGTAATTACTACAGTAGATCCCAGTTGTTACTTAAAAATAAATTCTGCAACAAGAACATGGAGCACAGCTGGAAACTTTAAGGGCATATTTCACACAAATGCTAGGAAGTAGTTCTTGATGCAAAGAATCATAGACACATGGAATAAATTACCACTACCAAGTAGTGAGGAGGAGAGAAACACTTTAGGGACCTTCAAGCCTCGACTTGATGTCATTTTTGACAATCTAGATGAATAGGATGGACAAGTTTGTTGGGTTGAATAGCCTGTTCTTATCACAACTTTTAATGTTCTAATGTTCTGGTAAACCCTTTCAATTAAAGGGTCACTCGGGATGGAGCCATTCCAAAAACATTGAGCATTAGACTGAAACCATCCCTTGGTAGGATGTCATACCTACACTTGCTCATTTCAAATGAACATGAATACGAAAACGAATGTGCATGAATGTCACTGGGATATTCCAAGAGAAGAATATACAAACTGCTTACAAACAATGATCAGGTCAGGGATCAAACCCAGGTCTTCAGACTGCAAATGAGATACACATATAATCATGTGTGATTAGTAATCAAAATGAATGAAAAATTCAACACAATTATAACCAAACCAAGAGACAGTGTTATAATAAAGCTCATTGGTATATCATAAAGTGATAATTAGAAAGTTGAAGGCAAATTTGAATGGTTTGATTTTGCTTGAGAATACAAAGATTGCAAATTGATTCCATACCCTATCAATTACCATAATGACTGAATGAATAGACAAATACTCAGGAGGCTTGAGATAATTGCCAATTTCTACTTATTTTTCTGTCACATTTCATGTGTGGTTTGGTGACTATGGATTTTAGTAAATTTGATATACAGTATCTGCAACTAGTGACAGAGAACCAATGAATCAATCAATGTGTATCAAGGAATATCAGTGTATACCAAGAAATTCATATTATTCGAAGACTACAGCTCATAAAGTTACAATATAAGTAGCCACTATAGAATAAGAACAACATTTTTAGTACTATTTTTCAGTGTTCATGCATGTATAATTAAAGCCATACCATACATACAAGAAAGCAATCCACGTAGTCTGTGCCTTACACTGTCGCAAATTAGTACATGAAAAATGTAGACTTTACCTTTCATTTACAGCAACTGCAAACCTAAAATTTTTTGCGGGAAAGTACATTTTCATCATTAATTTTGTATTTTAATTTGCCATTATCACATTACCTGCTTTTTAATTCTGTTCTTTTGCTGCTATGACAACAAACTTGTAAGGGCATGGCAGTTATGGTCAGATAAAGTGTATGATATTTTGATTTAAATATAAAGGCAAGGCTTCCTTGCTAAATAATGCAATTTCTTGAGTAACTTTAATGAAGAGAATTAAGGGTCCTGACAAGTCGTTTGTCTTATGGTTTCTTATTGTCTCATAATGTGATGACTTATTGTCTTATGATTTGTTTTGTCCCAGTTAGATACAATGCTTCTCAGATCACAATCCAACCAGACTTTGCTTCTGCCATTAGTGGAAATCTCTGTTATTCATTATGTAATATTGCAATTTGTTCATGAAATTGTCTAAATGACCACAGCCAGTTGTAAGACCATTTAACATGAGTAATCCTGAGACACAAAGATTAATTTTCAAGGTTTCAGCTTTACAAGAGTACTTAGTAGACACTACAGTTCAGCAAATATCAGTGGAATTGGACGATTACAGCAGATAAGTAATACCGACAGAAGCTCCAATAATCTTGGTAAAAGATCCTCAGATTCCATATCCAGAGAATTATTCAAGGAACCCAAATAGCTATAATGTTTGTGGGTTTTTAAATCAATATTGACTTGTTTTAATTTAAAGCAAAATTAATTTGGCTCTAATAAAGTAAAGATTGATTTTATGATTTCTACTGTTCTTGACAATTCTGTTCTGTCTTACTGTCTTGACTACTTTTTTAATAGAATGAGCAACAACTACATGTAGTAAAGATAATGGGAATCCATGTGGAAATAATTTGGACAGCTTTTTAAAAGAATGTTAAGTAATGTTTGATGTCAGAGTGGAAAGCGGTATCTGCTGATTATTTACTAAATTTGAAACAGGGAGACAAATCTGTACACTTTCTGCAGACTTCAGATGCAGTGATTTGTGTTTTTCAAAATGGTCTAGCATATGGTTAGAAGAATGAAATGGATCGGCAACATGTTGGTGAATTCCCGAAAGGGAGTAATCAGTTCAGCACTCAAACTTGGTACTACTGTAGAATTACAGTGCAGTGTCGGTACAGAGTGCGATTTCTTTTGTAGAGTTGATCACGTATGTCACTGTTATAAATTGTCACTGCAGTTAGCTTTTTAATTTAATCCTGATGCTCTGCATATTCAATTAATTATCATTACTATTCATGGTGGCTCCAAAATCCGTACTAACCCCTATTTTCTCTTCTGTTCTTTTTCCAGTTTTTTGTGGTGGCGACCTGCGCCACCACCACCTAATCAAAGCACCATGATGTCCCCACATTGATAGATTAAAGGCCAGAAGTCCATGTGACCGTCATCATCAAGTCCTTCCATGAAAACCCTGAATACCATGAGGATTGATTGAGGTCATTTATGTTAGGTAGAATACCTAGAGGGGGCTGGGTGGTCTCGTGGCCTGTAACCCCTGCAGATTTTTTTTTTCTCCAGCCGTCTGTAGTTTTTTTTGTTTTTTCTGTCCTCCCTGGCCATCGGACCTTACTTTTATTCTGTGTTAATTAGTGTTCTCTTATTTTAATTCTTACTTTGTCTTTTTTCTCTTTCTTCATCATGTAAAGCAGTTTGAGCTACATTATTTGTATGAAAATATGCTATATAAATAAATGTTGTTGTTGTTATGCTTATGTGCATATAGGAGTCTGTTCCTTAGAATGGCTAATGTCATAATGTTGAAATGGGGCCATATATGAGAATCAAGTAGCCGGATGTTCATCTGCATATATCTTTATTTAGTTGGAAAGTGATGTATCCAAAGAAAAATGCTTTTAGTGTCATCTACATCAGAGTGCTGATGGAGTAACACAGTTAAAGCAGTAAGAAATCAGGAGTAAATGTCTTATTGTGAAAAGGCCACATGGATTTGCCTAGTGCCATAATCATCGCATGCTTTATTACTGGTAGGACTGAACTGTTAATTCTTTTCAGAAACCATTCACCACATTATAGCTTTTAATTTTTCCATTATTTTGACTTTTTTATTTCAAATAACTTGAACTGGCTTGTGCATGCAAGTTTTGTTTGCTTTAGGAACACAGTAGGCTTAACACTGACCTTAGTCCAGTGACTCTCAGATAACAGATATGTACAGCTATTAGGACAAACCTTGTGTTTTTACAGTATAATTTCTGAGTTTTGATGTAACAGGATGAAGAGAAAAGGAATAGACACAGATAGCATTTAAAGTAAAACAATCTGTTAATGTAAAGTAATCTAATATTCCAATGAAAAAAGCAAAGTCTGTGGTTAATTTAAAACAGCCCAGCAGAAATATCTAGGAGGGTTTATGCCCCTTTTTGTGGGGTTTTCTCTTCTCCAAATAATACAGAGAAGCTAAAGGGCTTGAGAGGATCAAAATGGTGAATGGTGTAATTAGACCTTTAAATAACAACAACCTTCAATTGCCAGTAACTTTAGAAGGAATGAGATGTACATGTATAGAAACCTCTGTGGACAGTGGAGCTGCTGAAAATTTAATCGATTCTATTTTGGTGAACAAACCAAACAAGGCATAACTGATTCAAAACAGACTTATGAAATTTTCGAATCGGTGACTCTTAAACACAACATTGTGAGCTTCACATCACAAAAAAAATTAATTTTTAGTAGCCCTGCCTGTAATTCAAAAGGTAATCTAAGGATATCCATAATAATTAATTTGGCTTGCCATAGTGCAGTCTGACTTAACTCACCCAGCTCTACCTTGCTGGTAATCCCACCTCCTCTTTTCCACCACCCTCGCTTATTGACTGCATTGCTGAAATTAAATCCTGGTTTTCTTCGAATTTTCTTAAATTAAACAGTGACAAATCTGAGATTCTCCTCATTGGTTCAAAATCATCATTATCCAAAACCAATAATCTTTCTCTTATTATTGATAACTCTGTTGTTTCCCCATCATCTCAGGTCAAGAGTCTGGGTGTCATCCTCGACAGTACTCTATCTTTCCAATGTCACATTAATAACATCACCCGGTCTGCTTACTTCCACCTACGTAATATTAATCGTATTCACCCCTCCCTCACTCCTCATACTACTGCCATTCTTGTTCATAGTCTTGTCACTTCCCGGCTGGACTACTGCAATTCACTCCTCTTTGGTCTCCCGAATAAATCTCTTCATAAGCTTCAGTTAGTCCAGAATTCTGCAGCACGTATCATCACTCAAATCCCATCTATTCACCATATTACTCCGGTCTTGCAGCAGCTTCATTGGCTCCCGATTAAGTTTCGTATTGATTTTAAGATTCTACTATTAACATTTAAGGCCATCCATAACCTCGCCCCTCCATATCTGTCTGACCTTCTTCATGTTGCCATTCCATCCCGTAATCTTAGATCCTCTTCCTCCACCCATCTGACTGTCCCTCCCGCCCGTCTAACCACCATGGGGAGCAGAGCTTTCAGTCGTTCTGCTCCCAAGCTCTGGAATTCATTGCCTGCGGATCTCCGAAATATCAAATCATATTCATCCTTCAAATGTAAACTTAAAACGCATCTGTTTAAAATGGCTTTTTCTTTTTCATCCTGATTATAATGGTTTTGTTTGGTTTTAATTTCTAGATTTTCTGATGTTTTAAGTTTTTTATAATTGTGTCTTTTATTTAATTATTTATTTATTTATTGTTGTTCGGTGTCCTTGAGCTCCCTGAAAGGCACCTTGTATAAATAAAATGTATTATTATTATTATTATTATTATTATTATGCCTCCATGGACAGGCTCCAGATCATCAGAACCTTTTTTTGAATTAATCAGAGAGCCATTCTTTACTTTATAGAACACCATCCATATTTAGCACTACCAAATAGATTTACTAATTAGTTTATAAATCCCCTTGGCCCTGTAAAGACTGCACAGAACTGTATGCAGTGTCTATATCTCTAATGCTCCTCAATGCCCCCTCATTGCTCATATGGTGCTCCCAAAAACCTATACAAGCAAATAAAATATATATACTACTGCTTATATTATTTATTGCTTTTTATTTTTCCATCATAATGATTTCCAAATGTTTGTACAGTAACATTAATGTCACATGGACTTTGAGAGGTACTCTACAGTTCTTCCCAGACCCAAGTAATGACCAGAGAACCTTAAAGTCACAACAAAATGAAAGGCTGTATTAAGAAGGAAAAGGAACAAATACAGGCAGGACAAAAGTTACCCAGACAAGAGCATAAAATAATAAAAGACAGAGTCATCCAGGCCTATCGAAAAAAAAGAAGGACCCTAACTGATCTGTGGAGTGGCTGATCCACTTACCCACCACTGTAATTATTCCTTTTTCTAACTTCTGGGCTTCTTTTCATTAGTACAGACAAGTGGTCCAACTGCTACTTACCAAGTCAAGCTTTAGACCAAGGAAAGGAAGGCCTTTTAAGTTGTGGCCTCTACTATTGCCAGTTGACCCACAGTAAGCACTTCCAGTGATCACCGTAATATTAAACCACGGTGTTGATTGGGTAGAACTCCCCCTAACAAACACCAGGTACTTCTGCAGGTTCTCTAAAGTGTAAAGGTATGCTGGAAAAAAACAGATTAGCTGTATGCTTGTGAGGATTTATCCTATTAGGGTGGTAGCATCCACTGTGGAGTAAAAAGGGTGTTGCTACCCAAATTAGGTTTTCAGCTCTTTATTAATTTAAAAGCGATACAAACAAATAGCCTTCAACTTTTAAAATATAAATGATGAAACTCTCTAGAATTATTTTGAGAAGAAAATGTAACTTTAAATACAACATGAACAATTATTTTGTGGCATTAATTATTATTAGGTTAATCAGTATCTCTAAATAGTCTATAATTGGTGAGTAGGAAAGATTGTAACTGTGTCCTTCAGAGAACTAGGATCCCATTTTGGATTTGTTCCTTCCTTAGATGCACTGCTGTCAGGATAGGCTCATGACACTTTACAGGAGAAAGCAAGTTAAATAAATGATGGGATGAATGGACTATTAAATGTAATCACTATTGAGGTTGCACCCATTTTTGTATCTTGAGTGAATTTTAAAAAGAGAGTCTCCTCGTGGATTTCAATAGCTTCCTAGAAGAAAAAAAATTTTTTTTGCAGACTTGTTACTCCATGTAGTATTTTTCTGAGGAAACACTCATGCATGTCTAATTCTGACACCAAAATTAATAAAACTGAAGCGGGGGAACATGCATGACAGTCAAAGGCAGCAGAACACTGCATGGGGTAGAGATAAGCATTTTGCTCGTACATATTCCTATTATTTCATGAAAAACAATATCTTGGAAAAATGTTCCCTGTGCTCTTCAGTGTATGTCAGCATTTCATTCTTTTTCTGGGTGCAGAATTTGTCCAATGCATAGGCACACGTATCATGGAATGTACAAACAGGAAAATCATTTCTCTTACTTCAGTGAATGTCTATTCTAAACTGAAAACCCATCATCCATTGTCAGCATCAAGAAAATGGTTGATTGCTTCAGTCTTTTTACATCTTATTTATTATGTATTTTTTGTGACTGAGATTTATTAAATTAGACATCTCTCTCCCTAGGCCCAGTCACTGTCTGTGCAGAGCCTGCACATTGTCTCTTTGTCCTTGCACATTTTTATCTAGGTTTAACTGTTTTTGAAGCTATGCGCGTTAAGACAGTCGTCGCCTCTAGTTGACCTAGTATGGATGGCTGTGTCACACTGCCCTGAGATTAGCTAGCACGGCTGCTTCGTGTGTTGTTCCCAGTTCTATTGAGACATGTACTATCTGCCTGTGACACTAGCCTGGAGGAAGTAGATTGAAAAATGTACAAATGTGTATGTATGTATGTATGTATGGATGGATGGATGGATGGATGGATGGATAGATGAATAGATGAATAGATGATCGCCAACCTTTCATTTTACACTTTATCAAGGCATAACACAAACAGGTACCTTAATAATTAGCTCTAAGTTCTGACAGTCTAAACATGAATTTTATTTCAACAAAATTGCTCAATGAAATGTGTAATAGTATTTGTTCTAAACAGCCTGTGAAACACATACAGTAATAACAAATAATTAGGTCATCATGCCTATAATATAAAATAATGATATACCAAATCTCCTCCCTAAAACTTTAAAGCCTCTGTGGCAGTTTATGCCTCCTGAAATGGAAAAATAAATGGTATAATCATCCATCCATTTTCCAGAACTTCTTACTTCAAAAAAGCGCTGCAGGAATGCCCACATTTATCCTGGCAGCATCAGAAACAATGCAGGAGTCAACCACAGATGGGATGCCAGTCTCTCTCTCAAGCAAGTTTTCAGTGACTAATCAGCACATCTTAGTTATGTGACAAAAAGAACGTGATTTTTCCAGGAAAACAAACAGGCATAGGACAAACCTATAAACTTCATATTGACAGTCTCTCGGTCGGCAATCAAACCCAAGACTCTGCATCGTTTGAACATGAGAGCAGAAGAAATTTGAAAAACAAGAGGAGACCATTCAGTCCATCAAGCTTGCTTGTTTAGCTAAAAGCTTAGCTGTCCCTTTTAATGCAACACTGCTAACCAGTGTCCCACCAAAAATCTTATAAGGCACAGAAAAAATATTGTTTATTTGGAAGTCTTGAAAACGCTTTCTAAACATTGTAATATATTGCATAATTTGGTAAGACAGAAGCAAATGAACAAAATGATTGTTATGCACATTTTAAATTATTTTAACCTGGAAGGTCACTTACTTCCAATTACATAAAATGAGTAATAAAATACTAGTAATGTCAATAATTACCGTTAAAAAGGCATGCTTTGCAATCACTGAAAACACAATTGCAAAAAACTAATTTAAAATTCAAATGAAGACATCAATGTAGAATTTACGGTTATTAAATGTTGTTTTTACTGTATATCATGAAATTTTTTGTGTGAGGCACAATCATGCATCATCTTCTCATTGCCCTCATCCTGCACGCATTCATAAATGCAATGTCACCTTAACCTCATTTTTAATAAATCTTGTGGAAATATTTTTGTGATGTTATGACAAATGAGACATATTTATTATAATATTTGAAATGTAATAGACTATACGCCTTGACAGAGTAATAGTCAGTGTCATCTGAAAGTTTAAAAAAAAAACCTGGCAGATCATTTTGTGACATGTTATGACAAACATAAAATTAAATTTTATGTCACAAGAGCAATAACTAGTATTATGAATGCTTATGCTTCTTCTGTGCCATTTAGGAAAAGTGACATGAAGAACTATGAATGTTATTTTATGGCAGGCTTTATGTGGTGTGGGCAGTTTGACCTAGCGGATAATGCATTGGATTGTTAACCACAATCCTCATCCCTGAATCTCCGGAGTGACCTTGAGCAAATCACTTAAACCTCCTAGCACAACAACTGGAGAAATATTGTGGACACAATTATCTTCATGCACTTGCGATTTGTATGTCACTTTGTATGAAGAATGCAGGCGTCACAATGCTTTTATCTGTACATCATCCAATTATTATTTTATATAACAAGATTGTAGTGCAAGTAGGTATTTAAAAAAGATACACAGAAAATGATTCTGTACAAGAATTCCCAGGAAAACCATAGTGAGAAGTCAAACTAAAAAGATTACAATATGCAAGCTTTCAAGGCGACTCAGACCCCTTCTTCAGGCAAGATGTAATACAGAAACTGGAGTTCCCTGTGTTTATATACACACTAGGACAGCTACAAAATTGGAAAACCTTTAAGTGAGACATCTTAGGTGTAAAAAATAAATAGACCTCTTCAGGCTAAGATTCATTTAGCAAGAGAGGAGAATAATGTATGGTTAAGATCTTTGGATAAAATAACTGTCCAACAAAGTCTTTTGAAGTTTCCGACGAGTTTTTCAATATACTGTAATGTGGGTCTGTAGACAGGTTGTCTGTGTCAGTCCGAGAGATGCAAACAATCCTCATATCTGTCTCTATTTAAACCATGCTGTAATGTGTTCAATTTTAGCAAAAGTTGCCTCGAAAGCTTGCATATTGTAATCTTTTTAGTTAGCCCATACAAGGTGTCATTTTGCTTGACTTCTCACTACATTCATAATGGCTAACATGGTACAACACTCTAGTACAACAGGAAAACCATAATAATGCAGACAGTTCATTTACAATGGAAGCATCTGGCATGGCAATTATCTTTGTTTTACATGCTTTCCTAAAGTTCACCACACTTATTTTGCTGCTGACTCCAGTTCCTTATTGACCCTCACCAAGAGAAAAGTTTTTTGATTCAATGTTTATATTTAAAAGTGTGTTCATTATGAGTTTATATAGAATTTTACACTTAAACAAAACTATATAACTACACTCAGATCACCGGGCTAGGTTACACCTCAGTCTAAGCCCATTGGGGTAGAAGCAATAATAGATCTACATGGCCATTTATTACAGCCCAGGCATTCAAATTACATACTACAAAAATACATACTGTACATACATTACCAAACCTGCTTAATTTGGGGTCACAGCAACACTCGCAGGAAATAAGCCTAGCATAGTTTAGAAAGTCCCTAACATATTACCATCTACCACACTACTTTACCCTTAACAAGTTTCCAGCTGTGTCCCCATGTTCTCCATGAACTCATTTTAAAATAAGTCTTGATCCACTGCACTAATTCCCTTCATAATTTTAAACACTTCAGTCATGTCACCTCTTAATCTTCTTTTGCTTAAACTGAAAAGGCTCAGCTCTTTTAATCTTTCCTTATAATTCAACCCCTGTAGCCCTGGAATGAGCCTAGTCGCTCTTCTCTGGACTTTTTCTGGTGCTGCTATGTCCTTTTTGTAGCCTGCAGACTAAAACTGCACACAGTACTCAAGATGAGGCCTCACCAGTGCATCATATAGGTTGAGCATAACCTCCTTGGACTTGTACTCCACACATTGTGTTATACTGTATAACCTAACATTCTATTTGCTTTCTTAATGGCTTCTGAACACTGTCTTGAAGTTGATAGCATAGAGTTCACTACGACTTCTAAATCCTTCTCATAAGATGTACTCTCTATTTTCTGACGGCCCATTGTGTATTCAAACCTCACATTTTTACTTCCCATGTGTAATACTTTACATTTACTGACATTCAATTTTATCTGCCACAAATCTGCCCAAGCCTGTATGCTGTCCAAGTCCTTCTGTAATGATATAACGGATTTCAAATTATCTGCTAATCCTCCTTTCTTGGTATCATATGCAAACTTAACCAGCTTGTTATTTATATTCCTATCTAAATCATTATATATGTTAAAAATAGCAGTGGCCCCAGCACTGACCCCTGTGGAACACCACTCTTAACATCCGCCAATTCTGAAGAGGTTCCTCGCACCATCACCCTCTGCTTCCTGTGTCTGAGCCAATTCTGCACCAATCTAAAAACATCACCCTGAACTCCCACTTCTTTTAATTTGATGCCCAACCTCTCATGTGGCACCTTATCAAATGCTTTCTGAAAGTCCAGATAAATAATATCATATGCTCTACTATGATCATATCCTTTTGTTGCCTCCTCATAGAATTCCAACATGTTAGTAAAACACGACCTCCCTCTTCTGAACCCATGCTGACTGTTCAGAAGAACTTCTGTCTTTGCCAGATGTTGCTCAATCTTATCTTAATACATAATTCGCCTGCCTCCTCACTCACGTCCATCCGAAGCCGAATGCACAGTCGCCTTCTGCGCACGTCTGAAGCCGAATGTGCAGTCGCCTTCTGTGCAGCTGCAAGAAAAACCTTACGAGACCAACATCTAACCCCAACATCGCGGCAGGCGGCGGATTTACGGCCACAAAAATTCAAAGAGAAAGGCGACTTCAATTAAAGCTCTAGAGGCCTGAAAGTCGATTTCGACTACAGCTCGAGGCCTAATTACGCATTCTGATTCAATTACGCATTCATTCAATACACCTATATCAGGTTTGTAGTGCTTATACTTATCATTCAATATTATACTATAGGCCTGGAAAACTCATCATCTAACAGTACAAGCCTGTACAGTAATGAGTAAAGCGGACTACAATCATTACAAAACAACTTCTTCGTTACTTATCATTTGTTCTTCATACACTGCTGACACAAACTCGTGCCCGTTTCATCTTATGTTGTCGAAACGGGCTCTTTGTCTAGTCCTTAATAATTCCTTCCATTGATTTTCCTGTGATGCATGTTAAGCTTAGTGGCCTATAGTTACTTGGATCTGCCTGGTCACCCTTTTTATATGACAGAATAATATTTGCCATTTTCTAGTCCTTCGGAATCTCTCCAGTGTGCAGTGACTTCCTAAAAATATATGTCAAGTGTTTATACAGTATATGTACTCGCTAGCCTCCTTAAGAACTCGAGGGTAAATATTATCTGGTCCTGGTGATTTGTTTGATTTCAGCTTATTTAATCTGAGCAGCACTTCTCCCTCTACAATTTCCAAATCCCTCAGTACCTCCTTAGTAATCGCATTTACCTCGGGGAGGTTATCCACTTGCTCACTTGTGAAGACCTTGGAAAAATGTAATTTTAGGGCATCTGCTATTTCATTGTCTGTATCTTTTAATTCCCCTTTACTATTCCTGATGCACTTCACCTCCTCCTTGATTGTTCTTTTATTACTAAAATACTGAAAGAATCTCTTAGAGTCTTCTTTCGCTTTATCTGCTATATTACTCTCCAACTGTCTTTTAGCCTCCCTGATATCCTTCTTAATGGTTACCCTTATGTTCTCCTATGCCCTATATTTCATTTTGGTGTTATTAATCTTAAATGTCTTATACAGCTGTTTTTTTTCCTTTGCGGCTTCTTTTTAAAATCTTTATTAACCCACTGCAGAGTTTTTTAATTTCCTATTAATTCCAAATGTAGGTATGTATCTGTCCTGTATTACATGTAAAACATTTTTAAATCCATTCCACTGCTCCTCGACTGTCTCAACACTTAAAAGCTTATCCTAGTATATCATCCTTAGACTTTATCACAGCTGGTCAAAATTTGCCCTACCAAAGTTAAACTTAACGATTTTAGTCTTTGCATCCACACTCTTACAAAATACTGAGAATTGTATTATATTACATTATGGTCACTTGACCCTAGTGGTTCAATCACCTCTACACCCTCAAATCAATCTTGATTATTACAAAATACTAAATCCAGACAGGCTTCACCCCGTGTTGGTGCTTTAACATACTATGTTAAAAAACAATCACTGATTACTTTTAAATACTCCTGCTCTTGTGCATTGCCATTTACAAGGTTATTCCAGTTAATATTTGGACAATTAAAGTCCCCCATGACTGTAATATCCCCCTGTAAACCTGCCTTTTTAATAATACAAAAAAGATGAATGTTGAAAATACTGTTTGAATTGGGTAGTCTATAACACACTGCTAAAATAAGACGTCTTTCCGTAATGCTTTCCAGGCGAAGCCACATGTCCTCATTAAGATGGAGCTCATCGTCCAACTGAAGAGGACTTACATTTAAATTCTGTTTGATATTAACTGCAACCCTACCTCCTTTTCTGTTCTGCCTATCCTTCCTAAAAATGTGTATCCCTCTATGTTACACTCATCCCATCTTTGTTATTCAACCAGGTTTTGGTTATTGCTATAATATTATAATTATGCTCTGCTACATACAGCCCAAACTGTCTGATTAACTCAGCAATTAACCTAACCTGGGTGTTTTTGAGGATGTGGAAGGAAAACCAAAACAGACATGAGCAGAAAGTGCCATCTCCATACAGACAACTACCGAGCACAGGCTTGATAGCCAGGATGGAGATCCATAAGGCAGCAGCCCTGACCGCTGCACCACCATGTTGCCCTGAATTACACACTGTTCCATACAGCTTACAGTCAGACACCTGTGTGTTAATGCCTTGCATTACTAATGCAGTAGAACAAAATGAGTTCTATTAGTTTCTATCATAATGAACAGGGCTTTATGGGAACACATTGTGTTACATCAGTACTTAAACCCTTGTGCTTCGTCTCTGGTGCAATAAGACTAAAGTTTTCAACTTATTCACAGCTTTTATTCCAAGCACATATTTATACATCTGATAGGAGTTGGATTGTAGGTTTTTTTTTTCATTTCTTCTTTCTCTCATTTCAAAAATGATTCCTTCATTGCTCCTTGGCAAAGCATTTGAATTAGCCATTTGCTGTCTCCACTCTTGTACAATTAATTTTTTATTGAAAAAATGACATTGGTTTTATCAGCATGCTTAAAATATCACATTGTAGGAAATCTTTTCAAATTTGTTGGCCATAACTGCCTAGTTTGTTAAAAGCACAACATACTCCAAAGCCATCTGCCATTTTTCTCCAAGAGTCCAAATTTGAAACAACTTCCATCACATTTGTAGTTGTTGTTTTTTTGTTTGTTTTTTTAACTGTTAAAAGTTTTTAACTGTTTTGCCACTCTGCATTCCTTAAACCCAGATCATTAATTTCTGTTAGGGTCCTTTGACCCTCTCACTTCTTGTATTTACATTACATGAAATAAATAAAAACAAATAATTAGTGTACTGTCTCTTTTTTTTTTTTGTCATTAACACGTTTGGAAAGTTTTATTTTTTACCTGCAAATGAAGATTAGTACCACTGCAAAACAAACAGGAGGGGTGTCTGCTTTGTGATGTTGAAGACCACAACATGTGCCTGTAGTCTGTTACGGAGAAAAATATAAAATTTACAAGGGGCTCCAATGTAAAAATCCCACTACTGTTCTTTGCATGATCAAGATGAGACGCCATCATATACTGTAAACCATGCAATGTATGAGAACAGATTATTCAGCTGCCGACTGGGCAACTTAGTCTTATGTATGTTTTATACATGATAATTTTCAATTTTACTATAGCCATTTTCCATTTAGGTATGTAATGCATTTTACAGTAGAGTTTTTTTTTGCATTCAGGGATAAATAGATTGCTTCTTTATAGCTTCTCATAAACCACTGCCCTATCCCTGAGTATCAAGGGAATTCATTCACTGTCAGGTGAAATAAGACAACAGACCTCTTACTAAAATGAAAACAGACAATGCAGTACTACAAAATGGTTATTGAATGGTGGTATTTGCATTGGATCACAGCATGCAAGCTGACGTCATGTGTCTCCCTCCCTTGTTGTTGACTTGCTTATGTTTCATTTTGTGCCTTGTTCTTATAATCAATGACAAAAAATTGCAGCTTGCTAAAGTGACATACCAGCCCTTCAAATGTTTGTGGAGGAGGCAGACTTGCAAGATTTTGCATCCCCGATGAAGACCCTGTCCTGAGATTACAAGTATCTGTGTCATTTAGATGTGGTCGCTGATCAGTGATGCCACGTTTATGGCTGGGATGTTGAATTAACAAAGATGAATGGAAAGGCGAAGGAAGAACTGCACATGATGAGGTGAAAGTTGCTGTCCTTGAGGGCTGTGCCCAAATAGTCTTTGGTGGAGTCAGTGAGACATTTTAGCTTCCAGTGAGTCACTTCCCAAACATCATCAGTCAAGACAGTGGGCTCCTACGGATCCCTGATAGTCACCGTCTGCCCACTATAAATTGATGGAGATTTAATGAGTCATAAATCTCCACCGACCTGCAGTTGCAATGTCAACACCAGAAAGGGAAGAAGAGCAACATGTCTGAATAGGTATATTATAGTAGAATTTGTGTAGTATTTTTTATTTTGTTTTGTTTTTTTTTCTGTTCTTTATATATTGATGGACATTGTGTGATTTGTGCATTTGTGTTTCCATTTTTTGCTTTTTTTTAATTACGGTAACAGCATGAGTGAATAAGTGTGAGTAAATTATTGTTTTATACTTATGATGTACAAGGAAATTAAATTAAAATTAGTCCATAAAATCTTCTCTCTTATGCCTCTCTCTCGATGCTGAACAGCCAAGACACTGCATACATGATGGCCATGCAAATATGAACAAGTTACAACAACAAACTTGAACGGACCAAATAAACATCAACCAGACTGCATGACTCCATGTTGTTGGTGCTTGACAATCTTGGACCCTAAAGCCAGTAACCCTGGGACAGTAATCAAAATCATAGTTCCATGCAAGACTTTTAAAATAACACATCGAACTTAATAAAAAGATCAGTGTCTATGGCTCTGTCTGTGTGTCCATCCGGCTGACATGTCTCTGTCATTCCAAAAGGTGGCACATCTCAAACATTTTTAGTAATAAAATACATTGCATTTGTCATTCCAATAGATGGTGCATCAAAAATATTAACACTACTTCTACGAATCCCATACCAAATGGTATATAACAGAGACAAGTGCAGAGCATTTGTCATTCCAACAGATGGCACATCATAAACATTAACCCTACTTTTTCAAATCCCATATCAAATGGCATATAACAGAGACAATATAACAATATAACTAAGGTGTACGCTGATTATGATTACTTAGATTTCAACCCATCTAAAATAGGTAGCACAGCTACACTCTTAAAAATAAAGGTGCCAGACTGGTTCTTCAGAACAATGCCATAGAGGAACCATTTTTGGTCCCCAAAAGACCCATCCACATGAAGGTTCCTGAAAGACCCTTTATTTATTTAGATCTGTAACAAGTTCCATACAGTAAATAACCATGAGTGGATGGTAACCGATATGTGAAATACCAATGGGTTATGATTTTAAAAGAACTCTCATTGCACATAATCAAACAGGCTTCATAATTTGCTACTGTCCTGCTAGGTAGCCTACCACAAACTAAAGATTTCAGTTTGTTTTCCTACATTTTAGGACTTTTTCAAAGCACAAAGAACCAACTTCATATGCAAAGAACCTTTGCCATAATGAAATGGTACTTTGTCAAACAACGGTTCTACAAGAAACCACAGAACCTTTTCAAGAACCACAAAATGCCATTAAAGAACCATTATTTTTAGGAGTGTAGTATATTGATATTCCATTAAAAGGTCTTACTGGCTGTCCATGCCTGATTTTGTACCTTAGAGATTTGCAAATGTTAATAATCTAAAATTTTCTCATATTATATAGCAAAGATACGGAAAGAGCCCTAAAAAAGATGAAAAGGCAAATAAAGAAAAGCTTTAAGGCAGAGGGAAAGCAGCAAAAAGCTTTGACATTGTGCAGTACAATCTGATTATTTCTGATATGATTAACAGAGGAACTCCAGTGGGAGGAAAAAAAAAAGGTTTTATATTATATGTGATAAAGTGGAACACCAGTAATGTTTTGCCACTTTACTGTAATACAGCTTGCAGCTGATATTTGAGCTAAACAGCTATTCACATAATAAGGTAATTTGAAAAACACATATATATTTAGAGTTGCATAATTATTGCAGTATTAAAAAGATAAATAATGGGGAAAGCAGATAAAACATTGCTTTCTAATTTCCAGTGACGCAGGGTGAAGACGCAGAGTGAAGACGCACATTGTCTGCTCGCTGATTGTGGGGGGCTAATTTTCATGGTGCCCTTCTTCTGAGGTTGCTAGGTGACATAGACCAAAAGACCCTAAAGGCACCTTAAAAAGCTCCTAATCAAATGGCACTACATATCACACAGAGAGACAGTATTCCTCCTGCTCATTTTGGGAAAAAAATACAAGCTTGATTTTCTATTCCTAAAATAGAGAACATACAAGTTAGGTTGGTGATGAGCCCTTTAAACTTCTTCATCTAAAATAGGAATGCCTGTGAATTCATAAGTTGGGTGAAACTTGTGCATGGGATGCTTTACCAAGTCTTGCATTCACTTGTAATTCCCCCATCAAAGAAATCTGTCTTACTGTTTTCACCTGTTGGAACACCAAGACTTGTACAGGGCAGTGATTTTTACACATTTGTACTGGAATCTTGGTCAAGTGATAATTTTCAGCTCAGCCTATGACAATTCCATCAGAGTGGAAAAACTGCTAAGGTGAAAATATTCTTTCTTAGTGCAAGTATAGTGTGAACACGGTTATTCACTTGATGTCAGCTGTGTGAAGACAAAATGGATACATATTCTCCAGTAGCATTAAAGAATATTACAAAAACACAATAAAAGTAAAGAATATGTGCCACATCAGAAGCTATTCCTAACAGAATGATTTTTAATTACATATTGTAAGGCATGTAAGACTGGGGCATTTCACTCAGTTTTGGGACCATCTAAAATAGTTATGGGGAAAGATTTGTATGTGAAGCACCATTTAATGCAATTTCTGTTTCTCCTAGAGTGGAGGAGGTCTCACAAGAGCACAATTGACGTCACTTCCTGTCTCACATCTTCTGCTCCTCCCCTTCTACCTTCCTCGCCACAGATAACACCGCCACAGGAAGTTCAAGATCATTCAAGACCAGATGGCTTACTGGAACAGAGTTGTCCAAAAATGACATCGCTTTACCAGCCTGAAGAGGCAAAAAGGCCACTAATGATGGCATTTATATTGTCAGTGTTTTTTCAACACTGGGTATTAAACGGGGTCACTTGTGTGGTGTCACTCTCTGTGTTTATTTTACAATATATTTTACTAGCCAGGCCCCACGGTCCTGTCCGTGTAGTAGTGAAACAGGACAAACTTTAAAAATCAATAAACAAACAGGTATCGATAGCTAAGTGGAGGCAAGGAACACTCCAAAACGCAGAGGTTAGACTGACTTGAACGGAAGCTGGCGCATGAGTGAGGATCCTGCCTGGCTCACCACTCCTGGTGTCACGCTTCCCCGTCCCCCTTGGATTAGCGCAAATATATCACTCCTGCAACCAAACTCTGATTCTTTGTGCGATGACAGAAGTTGCAAAATCAACTGGAATGTTCAAGCAAATTATAGAAAAAAAACAGATTTAAATACGTTAAGTAGTTCTCTCATTCGCTAGCTGTCGAGGCTGTCGCATGAGGCTGTCACATGAGTGACAAGGTCCCTGCCCCGCTCCCCTAGGCTGGGGCATCTCTCGTGGATTTGTGCACAAAAATCGGAACCACAAGTAAACTATGATACTTAGCGTTAAGTTAAGAATTTTTGGGATTTTGACTACTAATTTGCCACCAAATGAACAAGCTGAGAAATTGTTGGTCATTTGGTGGTAGCCCTTTCTACTGGAGAGTCCTGAATGTCCTGTTCTCTTCTAGATTGTTTTAACGTTCTAACAAGTCTTAGAAAAGGAAAAGGGGAAAAATAAAAACTGCAAATAAAAAAGAAAAAAAGGTGTCTCAAACCTTTGACTCCAAAACGGGAACAAGGAAGCTTTACAAGTCATGATGGCTGCTGAAAAACTCCAAATGACAAACAGAGTAGGAAGAGGGTATGAAGTGGGAGTGGCCTGTCAATCTTCAATCACGTTTGTAGGTGGAGTCACAGAGGCTGACAACTCAACTGGCTCACTCCCTTTTCTCAAAGACATGGAGGTAGCTGAGGAAGAGATCTAAGGGCTCACAGTGACTCGTCTTCAGGAATATTGCTGAGAGAAGATGTCCTCTTGTTATTGTGGGTTTCCTCTAAATACCCAACATCTCATAGGTGCACATATTAGAGGGTGGGTGAGTGTGGGCATCTGTGGATCATTCTCATCTGAGGTATGTATTAGCATCTCGAGGGCGCTGGAACTAATCTTTGCCACTTCTGTTTCCTCTGCAGCACTGAGAAGATGCCCAGTGAGGGCAACTGACTCTGCCCCTTCTGGTCCACCTGCAGCCAATGAAAGGAGGTGTATCTTTTTGAACAGAATACATCACAAGACAGAGCTCCGTTGTGGCGATCTGAAAACACTAAAATACTTAGCCTTATGGCTTTATCTTTGTTTTGAAACTTTTGTGTGGCCTTCATACCCTTAGCGGCCATGTTTTCTTTATTTTCCTTTGTTGGATTAAATAGGGCTGACCAGGTTGATGCCCTAACATTTATTCCTGGGTCTTGCATTCCTTTCACAAGCCAAATACTAGCTTATCCAGGATATAAGCAATTGCATGCACTTTCAGAAATGTTAATACATAAGCTGTAAGTGGAATTACATTAAATTGTAAACAATTATGGTGTTCAAGATCATTTCTGTAAAGCCTGCACTTCCGCTGTATACACTATATTGACTTTGCTCATCATCAATACATTCTGAACTCATTTATACAACTGAACAAATACCACATGCTGGTGACTGCAAAAAGATTTTCACACTCCACTAGGAGATGGCCATTACTGATATGGGCCTTGCAAACAGTGCCATTCTCCTTAGGGAATTCAAAGTGCAATTGTACATGACGAAGCCATGTCTCACAACAACAGGTTTGTGAGCCTGTCAACAGCTGACAGCGTGCTAAAACAACACCAGCTGCACATGAAGCAACTGTACAAGGTCCCTTCAGCAATGGGCTGAAGGCAATACGCTGTCAGCCTGAACATGTAAGGCCTTGTCATAGTCCAGTAATGTGTTCTTGTGATGCATTATCATATACAACAAAGGAAATAGGGATTTGTTACAATTTTTTTTACACTGAACGATTTTATACAAGTAGGGATTTGCTGATTGTATGTGTTAGAAAAGAGAAATGGAAACATAGGCACATCATAATTTTAATATGCAGGAAACACGAGTTCCAACCTGACCAATATCTGCTGACATGGCAGGGAAATCGCAAATCGCATCACTAAAAATCATCTAGTCCTCATCAAGTCCTCATATTAGAAAATCTTACCTGAGGTGTCAAACAATGCATAACAGATTTCATTATTCCATTTTTAATCAACAAATATAAGCCAAACAAGAAGTTGTAAAGTTTAAGATGTCAGTAATTGTTAGAATTTACACATGAGATACTTGTAAGTGTTCACAAAATTGATACTATCTAAAATTCAGCAAGTCTGAAACTATAATGAAGAAATCTTAACAGCTTTAGCAAAAATGTTTACTTGAACAATCAGAGCATGCAACTCTTCCAAGAAATGCAAAGTAGAAAGTGGGCAAACAAAGTAAATAAGTGAGGAAACCAGATCAAGACATTTAGAGACAGGAGGTCACCGTTTCACTCGCTGCATTCATCGGCTAATGGCAGTCCAATAACCTATCTTCCCTTTCTACTGCCATTCTTTGTGGTATTGATCACTCTGATGATTTTACAGAAAGTATCAGTTAATTCATTGGCAAATAGATTCCATATTATGTAAGGAAAAAACGTAGGGGATAAAATATTGATTGATTAATGAGAAGAGGTATGTTACTATTACCACTACAATGACACTTGTAAACAGATGCCCTTATATTCAGGTAATACACTGTTACACTTTCTTCAGCTTCCTTAAATATTGCAATCCTCATCAAAAGGCTTCCTGCCTCAGAGGCCACTGTAACTGAGGTCAGGTTCGCATTTGCAGGGTTCATGCCTCGCTTGGGATGTGATCTAGGCCATCATGCTCACTGCCTTGCTACGGACTGACATGCAAGCTCTCTAACTTGCTGATCCTCTGTGACTTGGTCTCATAGCATTGCAGTTATCTACTGTAATAGGATGACACATTGCAATGCGTTATAATGGATTCTATCTGCTTCCAAAAAATTGGGGATATTAGCCACACCTCTTTGTTTGTTTGTTTTTTAATCACAGGAAGTTAATGTAATTTTCCAAAGTAAAAATGTTTGATTTATAAACCAGCTATATTTGGTCTGTGGAGCACCAACCAAAATGGCAAATCAGAATACAGCAGACTGCACAACAGGGATTCACTATAATGGCCCGACGAGGGGAAAAGAAATATAGCATGAAGGATGACTTGAATTTTAAAAGTTATTTATTTATTTATTGGACATTTATAGAGCTCTCCCAAAGACACTGTTTTTATGGGTACAATTTTAAGAAGACTTATTTATTGGTGCACTGTTGCACTTTGGCAGTTTAACTCCTTAATGTTGAATACATTTCTGCTTATACTTTTGAACTAAAAATCTTGTCTTTTTCCTCACTCCCCCTGGTCTATCTCGGTTCAGGGCTATCAGATGTCCCAACAGGGGCTGTTGCCCACTGGCCTTGGGCACAGGGCATTAAAGTTGCAGTTATCTCTCAACTGCTGGAAATATGGCCTGTCTGTTTTGTTGTGAAGCACCTTTTCAGGTTAGCAGGTTTAAAAATTCTAGTGCTAGCATAGAAGACACCTCAACATCCTATCGTCACTTTCAATAAACCCTAAAGCAATTCGGTTCGAGCAGGTCCAGCTATTATTGTTTTTTGAAAATTAGCCTCACACATTTTCAAATAACAACTGGCTGGTCAGCAAATATCTGCAGTTTTTTGCAGAGCTCTGTCAAATTCAAACTTATTGGCTCCTGTCACAGGTCTATGAATCAAGCCACTCACATTGTGTTTGGATTGTTTTAATTGATTGACATGCAGATTCAACAAATAGGTGTTCATGGTCATGTCTGAAAGAGAGAGTCAGCATAGGTTAAGATGCTTTGTAAATTCAGCTAAGCAGAACCAATATGGTGCATTAATGTAGGAAACCCAGATTCATTTAACAACATTTATAGAAAATTTTTACAGAATGTCTAAAATTTTGATGGTCCTTCTGGATACTGGGGGTCTATAACTAACTTTCCCCTTGGGATTAATAAAGTTTATCTAATATAAACTAATTTCTGTTTGAGAACAACTAGTGTAATGGCAGTGAGGCTGGATTGCTAGTATTGCTGCAGCATACATCAGTTTTATCACAGCAACCTTAACATAAAGATAAATGTTAAATGTTTGACGTTTTACATCACTGAACTCCTGGGTATCCATGTTGCCTGAGGGGCTAACTGGATCATTATTACTTGTGGGGAGCTTCTTCTTCTTTTTTCGGCTGCTCCCATTAGGAGTTGCCACAGCGGATCATCTTTTTCCATATCTTTCTGTCCTCTGCATCTTGCTCTGTTACACCCATCACCTGCATGTCCTCTCTCACCACATCCATAAACCTTCTCTTAGGCCTTCCTCTTTTCCTCTTACCTGGCAGCTCTATCCTTAGCATCCTTCTCCCAATATACCCAGTATCTCTCCTCTGCACATGTCCAAACCAACGTAATCTCGCCTCTCTGACTTTGTCTCCCAACCGTCCAACTTGAGCTGTTCCTCTTATGTACTCATTTCTAATCTTATCCATTCTCGTCACACCCAATGCAAATATTAGCATCTTTAACTCTGCCACCTCCAGCTCTGTCTCCTGCTTTCTGGTCAGTGCCACCGTCTCTATAACATAGCTGATCTCACTACTTCCCTTTCACTCTTGCTGATACCTGTTGTAAGAAAGGCACTATATTGCGCCCGACCCGACACAGATTCACACGGGAGGCACGGGTAAAATAAAACAAATATTTATTTTTCTTCAGCTGGAGGGAACATCTTCCCCGTAATCCCTCCAGCCACAACACAGTCCCAAGCACAGTAAACTAATAACACAAAGCACTTTCTCTTCCTCCACCACTCCTCCCTGGCAACCTTGTCCTCTTCCTCCCGATTCTGGGAGCTGAGAGGTGGTCGCTGGCTCCCTTTATTGGGTAAACAGAAGTGCTCCAGGTGTTTGATTGCCGACACCCGGTTGAACTTCTGGGTGTGGCGAGACCAATACCCAAAAGGGGCCAGCAGCTCCTGCTACAGCACTTTCTGGCAGCACCTGCGGAACCCAACAGGGCTGCACAGAACTCCAACTCCCATGAAGCCCTGGGGGAGTCCGAGGCACCTCTGCAACCCAGTGAGGCTGCCATCTAGCGTCCAGGCAGGGGGAGATACTGGGTTTTCCACCCTTGTCCCCCTGGTATATGTGGTGAAGGGGCGTCCCAGCCAGGCATGAGCCCCTGGCCGTCCGTCACACCGTCTGTCACAAATTACTCCTAACACTCTTCTCCACCCATTCTAACCTGTCTGCACTCTCTTTTTCACCTCTCTTCCACAATCCCCATGACTCTGTACTATTGATCCCAAGTATTTAAACTTATCCACCTTCACCAACTCTCACCATTCCACTGACATCCCTCTCATTTACACACATGTATTCTGTTTTGTTCCTACTGACCTTCATTCCTCACCTCTCTAGAGCATATCTCCACCTTTCCAGGGTCTCCTCAACCTACTCCCTACTATCGCTACAGATCATAATGTCATCAGCAAACATCATAGTCCACGAAGACTCCTGTCTAATGTCAGCTGTCATTATAGAAATGAAATGCACTTTATGTTGATTGGATCTTCACGTATTACTTGAACTGTACAAATGTAGACATCCTTCACATCTTCTATAACTCTGTGATGGCCAGTGCAATTTTCTACACTGTAGTGTAATAGGCTGATAACGTCGCTTCAGGAGAGGCCAGCCGAATCAACAAGCTGACTAAAAGGACAGGCTCAGTTATGGGACACACTCTGGACCCCCTGGAGGTAAATAGTGAAGGAGAGAATTAAAACAAAACTGAGTGCTATTGTGAACAATGTTGCACATCCTCTCTCTGACACACTAATAATGAGGACTTTCAGACAACAAAGTATTCAGCAGAAGTGTGTCAAGAGATTGTACTGGGGCTTAATGGGGCATAATGTGTCACTGTGACTGTGACAGCCAAGTCAGAAGTTTATTTCCTTTTTAATTTTATTGCTTTATTGTCATTCTGGCGTGTGTTCAGACCAAAGTATGTGTGTATATTTATCTGTTTATTTAATTACCTACCTATTTATGTATTTATTTATTTAAAGATTTTCTATAACAAGAAATATAACAAGATAATAGTTTTATCTATCTAGTCATTCTTGAATGCAGGTGGCAGTATGTTGATGCGTCAGGTGGGAGGCTGCTCTAACAACCAATGAAGTTTTGCAAAATGACTGCGTATGTATGAGGTTTATTAGCATACTCCATATATGGATGTTTCAGGGCTGAGATCAAGGCGGGTTCACGGATGCATATTTACAAGGAGATTGTCATTTATAAAGGGTAAATTGCATAGAAATGTGTTCTGTATACACCAGGTTTTATAAATCTGGTTTTCTTTTTTTGCGTGTGCATGTTTTTCACAGTTAGTCATATGGTTATATGACTAATTGGCCTTACAGGCCTTTTCAGTGAGGAAGATCATAAAGATGCATTCCTCAAAGACAGCTGCACAAAGGCAGCAGCAGAGCTGGCATCTTTTCAACGGACAAACAACAGATGGCTCTCATTCACCTTTAGAAAACTTTTCATCTACTCCATGGAGGGAGGTAGATTTCATTAAAAAGAACATGATTTTTGGTCAGGTTCTTTCATAAATTTGTGCAGAGGATGACAGGGAGGTGTGATGGTCATCACCACTTGGCAGTTTTAGAAATAGGTGATCGTTTTTCTGCCTGGTCAGTATTTGTGCATTCATATGAGATTAACCTGGAAATTATGTTTTCTTTCTGTTTCCGTTAGCATGTATGATCTTTGGTGCTTATAAATTACTCTTCAACTCTATAAGCGAGTGTGGGCATGTGGATTTGTGTGTGTTCTCTGTAATAGACCGGTCTCCCACCTAGGATTTGTTTTTATGTTTTGTCTGATATGACCCAGATAAGATCTGGCACCATAAGAACTTTCAGCATATTTTGTTTTGTCTTTTAACATTCTGATATTTAAGAAAAACATCTAGCAAGAGCCAAAGGGAAAGGGGGTGGTTGGGGGGGGGGTTTGTGAAGAGGGAGTTGAGGGAGGAGGATGTGGAGGGTCAGCAAAGTTGAACAAAAATCATCAAGGTAGCCGACTCTCAGTGGCAAGAAAGAGTGAGGAAGAAGCAGAAGATAGCAGAAGTCCATCCTCGTCACACCCAGTGCAAATCTTAGCATCTTTAACTCTGCTACCTTTAGCTCTGTCTCCTGCTTTCTGGTCAACTGCTTCAAAATGGCACTGCAGAAAAACATGATTTAAACATAGCGATGTTATGAAAAATGCTTCAAATTCAGAAACACATGTGACTGCAGGATTACTTGTCATCTAAAACTGCCAAAGCAAATTAATTTTTGAGGTCAAGGAAAAACATGCAAAAAAAAAAAAAAAGAAAGAATGGAAAGTCAAATCATGACAGTATGAATTAAAAAGATGACATGCACACAAGATATTTCTGCAAATAAACTATGAACAGTTTCATTCTGAAGCTTTTACACTCAACTTTCTTTCCATGAACATCAAAAAGATTCATAGAAGAATTCTACTAAAGTATCTCAATTTGTAATTATTCATGAAAATATAAAATTCGCAAAAATGGAAAGGTTCAAGATAAACTTTTTTTTTTTAAGAATATAATGTGATGTTCATTACAGGTTAATAAGTCTGCCATTTGTAATATAGATATAATCTTCTGTCAATCACACAACATAGAAAAACAATCCTTGGGGCAAGAGTTTCTTATTTTTAAAAGAAAACTGAAATATGTGGCAGTTTGCCCACATATTACGACATTGCTTGAGAGTATAATATATGAGGGTGGGCTCCTGCCTAATGAGAAGATTGTGTTGCCCCAATCAATTAAGAAAGAATGCAGAGGGCTATTCCCATTGTGAAAAGGGAGTTTTGGAAATGTGGTTGAACGGCGTGGATCTGTCAGAGCATATATTGGCTTTGATAAGTGTCTACATGGGAGGTTGTTTGTGTACCAAGATATGGTGGTGTCTGCAAACCTCATCTGTCTTGTTTACAGAATAACGAGGAACACTGAGGTTACCTAAGAAGTTTCATTTTTTTACATGAGAACAATGGAATGTGGTCAATTTTTACTGAAGCTTTATATACGGTAGGCTTTGTGGTGTTTGAGACAAAGGCTCATTATATTGAGTACTTTGTTATCAATAGTCACAACAATGTATGATTTATTTGCTGAAAACTGATATGTGTAGAGAACATTTAGATTTGGATGTCTTTCTTATCACTAATCATGGGATGGAGATAGTTCTTACAGCATAAAAGGATGAAGAGCCCTGGAAAATAAAAATGACTTGAGATATTCTGACGGCTGTTGTGTGGCCTGCCTCTGCACAGACTGGGACCATTACAAGTGTTTCTCAGTTGTAGTGTTATGTCAGTTCCAGGCTGTAGTAAGTCACATGTTACTAAGAAGGGGACATTGAAGGTTTCTGTATTGTATACTTTGAATTATTTGGATGTGTACTAGGCATGCAGATGGTGTAGCAATTGCACTTGGGGTGTTTTGTTTATACCGTCCTTGCACCATCCGTTTTATAAATTTATAGCATAATCATCCATTTGGAGATTGTGGTTTTGCATACTGGTGCACCTCACGTTCCTGACACTGTGGAGACAAAGTTTCTTCCTGAAATGCAGTCAAGTTAGCAGTGAAGAGCGTTTCATTCATCTAGTTAGAATTTCCTCCCTACTCTTTTGAGGTGTGCAGTGGTGAAAAGAAAAAATGGCACGTGAGTAATTGTTTATGAATTCCACCACAACTTTACCTTGTATTTGAAGAACTACGTGATTGGTAATTCTAAAAAGTCTAAATTAGCATAGTTTTGGATGTTCAAAAGAAATGTTATAATCTACTTCATGAGGTAGAAGTACATAATAAACAAGTGTGGTTGCATCAGATTTTTTGAAATATTAAAATGGGTGCTTCAGTTCAAATCTAAATATTCTTGATTGTAATAGAATTTGTCATTTTTCACCAGCTGATAGAGGTCAATAGGGGGCAAGATCACTAATAAGGAACAAAAATAACATCCTATTCGCAATCACTAACCTTGAAATAGTCTAAAACAATATCCAACATATTTATGTTTGAAATTTCTCATTTTTAACCTTCTGGAAGTGGCTTTTAAGGGTGAGGACCACCAAAAATATTATTACATTAATGATCAGCAACCTCGAAAGAACATAAAATGACATTTGACATGTCTATATTACCGATCTCAGTTTTTTTCAAAATTTTTGAGAAAACTAGTAACTTTGTCTCCTATTTTCCCATTAAGGGGGTGAACCCCCTGAGTCAGCTGATGTGGCACGCACAACTTTAAGACCTCCTGATCATTTTTTGTGAAGATAGCTATTAGTTTATTCTTTATCATAATGGTGTAATTTCCTGCAAAAAATATGGTCCAAAAATGGTCTAAAAGTTACTGATTTTTGGGTCGACATCTTGGCTTGACATCTTGCATAAGTAGACATCAAGACAAGTCCAATAGTTTATCATATGTGGGGGTTTTCTCTGATAATTTAGGAGGCACAGGACAAAAAAAAACAGAAGTGATTCCAAAGTGTTAATACAATAAGTAATTCTTATGAACACAATATTGTTATACACATTATAGCTCCCAAAAGGGCTGTTTTGAACATCGTGTTTCAAGGACACATGCTGTGTTTAAACTAGTTCATGGGTTTCTTGATGAAGCACAGCAACTACTTTACACTGCTCTGATAAGGGGCTGTAAATTATATACTGTGAAATGAAGAAAAATTCACCCCTCACAGCATTGTGTGTGACGCGGGTCTTCATACTGGAGGTGGGGGTACAAAACAAAAAAAGGTAGGCTGCTGAGATGTAAGGCAGGTCTGAATGACAATTAATTTCTTGAGGCAAATTAGTGTTAATTTTGAGCATTTTTGGGTGGAACATCATTGTTTTCCTTTATATTTTTTTTTTGTTCTTTATTTCACCTTATACAATTTCTTGTATTAGGAATTTGTTAGTTTTCACATACCCCTTGGGGTCAGAGCGCAGGGTCAGCGCCCCTGGAGCAATTACAGGTTAAGGGTCTTGCTCAAGGGCCCAGCAGAGTAGGATCTCTTTTGGCAGTGATGGGGATTCGAACCGGCAACCTTCAGGATGAGATAACTGTAGTGCTTCAAGATTTTTGTTCCAAAAACATTTTCATGCATGATTATTTGTTTTTGCATTATTCCACTCCATTTCAGAAAAAGTGAAGACCCTTTTTTCAATTCACAGTTAGCACTCCATCCCCTCTCTTTCTCATTGTTATATGGCTGATAATATGAACCAGTAGATCAGTGTAGATTGAGCTTATTGTAACATTAGTCTGTTTCTCTGATGCTCTAAAACAGTCAGCCAGGTAGGTTCAGCTGGCAGGTCAGCAACTGCTAAAATAATGCCAGGAGATCTAGCGTGATAAACATTTACTGATGTAATGCTAATAGTGCCAGACTGAATGCTCAGTTTATCGAGAATAGCCCCTTGTGTTCTTTATGACATTATTGTTTCTCAAGAGAAATAAAAATGAGGGCACAATGAGTGTCATGGGTGACTCTGCACTTTTCCCATAAATTATAAAGATAGATTTGCCAGTCATGGAAATATCTAAAAAAATATTGTATACACACTGTAACAAAGCAGGGATCAGTTTTTATGTTGCTTTGATTTCTGCATTTGAATATTATAATTTGAATGGCTAACTTTATATATTGGAGACTTCCTCAGAATTTCACTCATGATACTTTAGGAGAGCGTCTGCTTCAACTTAGTAGGGTTGAGCTACCTGAAGGCCCTGCATTCATAGCATTTATTTTTCTTTTTTTATTAAACTTTTTATCGTCAGGTGTGAAGCTATGCTAACTTCTTCCCAGGATGATTCTTAACAATTGTGATCTCAAGTACAATCCACCAGTAGGCCTACATCTAATCTCTGTGTTTAGATGGTATTCCTGAAGCTGAGCAAACAAGCAAGACTCCATCACTGAATTTTTGTGGAATAACTTGTCATTTCCTAGCAGGCATGTCATCAGTCAGAAGTATACACAGTTCTTGTCATGTGTGGGAATGTCTTCAATGAGCCTGTGTGGTTCTCTTCTCATCTGCACTTTTTGAAATATTTCCTCTCATTTAGTGTCTGTTAATATGGCAGTGAATTCCTGCTTTACTCTTTTATAAAATTGTTCTGGTTCCAGGCAGTTACATGGTGGTTAAATGGATGTGACAGTCTATGCACCAGGACCAAATGTGTAGCTTGAGTAGACATAAGGGTGACTTACATATCTCCCTAGGGTGGAGATATCTGTTTTTATCTGTATTTGTTTTTTCTCTATAGCCGCCTGCCAAAATGAAACAGCACTCACTATGGACAAAACAGTTCCAAGTAATTTATGTGCATTTATCTCATCATTGGTTGCCTGGTCCATTTTATAGACACAGTGCAGGCATGTACTGTATCTGTTGTCATTTTTAATAGGTTTCATCAAGGTCCTGCTTACACTTTTTTTTTGTAGGCATTATTGCATATGGCTGAAGATTTATACTTTTCATCAACAGTCTTTTTGGAAGCAATGTGTCCCAGTAGTAACTAAAGTGCCTTTGCCCTCAAAACAACATTTTATTTCCATTGTTTTGTGAGTGCTTCCATGCAGAATGTCAGATTAGCCTCAATCAACAAAGGCACAGGTAAGGCTAATATCCACGGGCTTCAAGTCCTCTAAGATATGTAAGGCTTTCTGAGTTCAGGAAGAAGCAAAAAAGAAAGATGCTTTGGTCAGAGTGAGCTGCCAGCCTGAGCAAGGAAAGGAAATATAGCTGGAGGCTAGAATACGAAACAAGGAGGAAGCAGGACCATGCCACATGAGAAATACCTTAAAGGCATGTGCCTGTACTGCACATCTCCAGTTAGTCTAGGCTGGTTAGCAATACCTGTATAATGTAGTTAGAATTGAGGTATTTGGGTATGTATATGGAAGACCGCTAAAATCTATACAGGGCCACATTCATATAGTCTAACTACTCTATTTTTTACATATTCATTTATTAGCTTCACTTTGCCACAAAATGTGTGAAACACATCATAAGGAGAAAAATAAATAGTTACACTCATGCCCATTTCCTTCAGAGGGCTCTTCATATCACAGTGTCCTTGTTGGTACTGGCTGATGATAGTATTTATAAGAATGGGTGATTGAGTATTGTCACTAAACAATGTGCATGACTATGTCAAATGCAGGGTGCCCTCTCAACTCAAACCACCTACACCTGAACACCAGCAAAACCAAAGAGCTGGTGGTGGATTTTAGGAGGCCCAGACCCCTCATAGACCCAGTGATCATCAGAGGTGACTGTGTGCAGATGGTGCAGACCTATAAATATCTGGGAGTGCAGCTGGATGATAAATTAGACTGGACTGCCAATACTGATGCGCTGTGCAAGAAAGGACAGAGCCGGTTATACTTCCTTAGAAGGCTGGCGTCCTTCAACATCTGCAATAAGATGCTGCAGATGTTCTATCAGACAGTTGTGGCGAGCGCCCTCTTCTACGCAGTGGTGTGCTGGGGAGGAAGCATTAAGAGGAAAGACGCCTCACGTCTGGACAAACTGGTGAGGAAGGCAAGCTCTATTGTTGGCATGGAGCTGGACAGTTTAACATCTGTGGCAGAGCGACGGGCGCTCAGCAGGCTCCTATCAATTATGGAGAATCCACTGCATTCACTTAATAGTATCATCTCCAGACAGAGGAGCAGCTTCAGCGACAGACTGCTGTCACTGTCCTGCTCCACTGACAGATTGAGGAGATCGTTTCTCCCCCAAACTATGCGACTCTTTAATTCCACCCGGGGGGGTAAACGTTAACATTCAACATTATACATAGTTATTGTCTGTTTTTCACCTGCATTATTATCATTCTTTAATTTAATATTATTTATTGTATCAGTATTCTGATGCTGAAGAATGTGAATTTCCCATTGGGATTAATAAAGTATCTATCTATCTATCTATCTATCTATCTATCTATCTATCTATCTAATATCTCTGGATGAAGTAAAACATTCATACCAATACAGTTATTAAGTGAGAAAGAAACAGTTTTTAGGGTCAGATAGATGCATAGTTCTGAAACGTAGTTCCATTTGTGTAACTCAGAAATCACACACTAAAATTTGCAGTGTCTGAAATCTCTAGGTTTTGAACTTAACAGAGCAGTTCAAACAAGTCATTTACATTACATTACAATATCAAAAACACACTTTTTTCAATATGTATACTAAAAAGTCAGGTATAATGGTTTTGCTTATTTAGTAAGATGGTAAATTAAAATGCTGATTTGAATGCTCCCACAGTCCAAAGACATGCTGGTTAGGTGGATTGGCGATTCTAAATTGGCCCTAGTGTATGCTTGGTGTGTGGGTGGGTGTGTTTGTGTGTGTGTCCTGCGGTGGGTTGGCACCCTGCCCGGGATTGGTTCCTGCCTTGTGCCCTGTGTTGGCTGGGATTGGCTCCCCCGTGACCCTGTGTTCGGATTCAGTGGGTTGGAAAATGGATGGATGGATGGATGGATTTGAATGCTCACACAGGCCAAAACGGTTACTGCGAACTTGGTGAACTTTTTAACAAAAATGAAACTCAGTTCTTCAGTTTTGTCATAGACACTGATTGTGCCAACATGATTATGACCCCTCCTGTAGGCTGAGGGATCTGAGGCTACTTTAGCTGTAATGAGTGCAGCAAAGCCTAATGAAGTAGTCAGACGCACCATGTTGAACGTCGGTTAAGTACCTGCATGGTGCTAAAACAAATGAAGCCATTTACATAAATGACCACCATCCCACATGGTAACATTCTTCATTTTATGTGCAGCATATAGAGCACCATTTCAGAATTTACATTTTCTGGACAAATTTGTCTAAAATATGGGACAAGTAAAGATTTTTTTAACATTGGGCCAGTATATCTAAAGCAGGGATAATATTTGTATAGAGGAATATTTTGGACAAAATCAAAAAAATAAAGAAGTAAATTCGCAAAATGCATTGTGAAATGTCACAATATATGAATAAAACACATTGATATCTGAGCATAAATAATTACATGTGACAATATATACATAACAACACAATGATATGTGAACATAAATAATTAAATGTATCATGCAATATATGCTTTTATTGTTTGTTTTTTATGTACAGTATGTATTTAGTTATTTCTTCATTTGTTTATTTCAGAGACATCTTCAATTTTTTATGCCATGGTGTGCTGGGCCTGTAACACCACTGCAAGAGAGGCCCACCAAATCAACACGCTAATTGAAAGGGTATATTTAGTCATGGGATGTACTCTGGACCCCCTAGAGGAGAGGTAGTAGCAAGGGAGAGATGATGAAACAACACTGAGTGCCATTATGAACAATGGTGCACATTCTCTCTCTGACACACTAACACTGAGGACTTTCAGCCAAAACAAAGCAAAAGTTGGTCAAGAAACTCTACGGGAGCTCTTTTATACCAACAGCGATTCTTCATAATGCCTCAATGACACTGTGAATGCCAAGTCAGAAGTTTTCTTCCTTTTTAGTCATTCTGGTGTTTGTTCAGACCATAGTGTGTGTGTATGCATTATTAATATTTACAGTATTTATCTATCTATTCATGTATTTATTTACTTAAAGAGCTTCTGTAAAAAGCCACATTTCCCCTGGGGGCAAATAAAGATCTATCTAATCTAATCTAATCACACCCAACATGAAATATGATTTTTGATTGGGGAATTGTAGGAATAGTGTCCACATAAATGTTTGGCCAACAAGTGCCAGATTTACAGCAGGTACTTCAGATGCAGATTCCTGAGGATGAATTTACAACTTCTTGAATTAAAGTAGCTGCTTCTTGTAGTAATTCTGAACGACTGTTTTTTTTGCACTTATACTTTATCACAAAGCATGCACTTTGCTTGCCTTGAGAATCCTGAGCCTCATAGGCTTGTACAAAGTTGCAACTGTGTGTGACCCCTCTACCAACAATTCACCAATCAAAACACAGTACTTACTGGAGCCCACCCTTTCAACTTTGATGGGTGAAAATGAGTTTTCATTTCAAGCTGTATCACTGAAGTAAAGAAATTATGAAATAACTATGTAAAGAAATAAGAAAATAATCTCATTAAAAAAATAAACTTATTTATGCTCACACATCATTGTGTTTTTACTAACCAGGTTACCTGTCCAAGACAGATAATAAAATATGTTTAAAAATATTTGATATCTCTTGCCCTATGTGTACCTTCAGTGCCTTTCCTCTGTATCCTTGTGTAACTGAACCTCTCCTGACCGGTGGTTTTTCTCTTGAGTGCATTCCCATTAAGCCTGTTTCTCATACTCTGTTAGTTCAAATTGTCTTGCTCACCTTCTGGCAGCTTTTACACATTCCGTCACTAAAGGTGCCTCCTAAGCCTTTATTCCTCTTTGTGTGTTTCACACTTGCACTTCCTCTTTCATTTGCGTCACCCAAGCCAAATTGACCAATTACACCAAAGCCAAACTTACTCATCAGATTGCTCAGAAGAACTGGACACAGACAGTGATCTTAGCAATTATTATATAGTAGATTGTCACATTTCACAATATGTCTATTATTTGCATGTTAATTTATTTAATTATTTAAAAATTTTATCATATATTTGAGAAAAATATAAGGAACCTTGTCACCCTAGACTTACACTAAATGATGCACCTTGGCAGAAACAGAGCTGTCCGACAAAATGAATATGATTGTCGCATCGTGATCTGCTATGATTTGAAAATTGCCTTTTTGGGGCAGTATATTGTAGCAAACGTGCTCAGTATTTAAGTGTGGCACAATGGTGCAGTGGTTAGATCTTCTGCTCCACAGACTCTGAAATTAAATCCTGTGCCATGTTATTGTTACCATGGAGTTTGCACATTCTTTCTCATGTTGGTATGGGCTTCAGTTTTCCTGCCACATCCCCAAAAACTTGATTTTTAGATTAATTGCCGATCCTAAATTGGCCTGTGTGAGTGAATGTCTGTGCTTGTGATGGACTGTGATAGATTTGTTCAAGATTGTTTCCTACCTTGCACCAGTCCCACTAGATTTGCTGCAATGAGCTCCAGCCCTTGGCACCCTGAACTGAATTAAGTGGGTTTGCAATTGAACGTATGCATTGATGTATGTTTAGTATTTACAAAGAATGTTATTTTTGAAATGCTGTCATTTTATATATTGGCCTTTCTAATTGAAACCACCGGAAGAACAAGGATTACAATTTTTATATTAGCATTTCCTTGATAGGAAACAGCTTAGATAAATTTTAAGGAATTTTAGTTTGTGTTGCATGGTTTTTAATGGGACATTTCAAAATAAATGAGAGGAAAAATGTAGGATAACTAATCAATTACACTGTAAGGCAGAAATATAGATTATTTAGATAACTAAAATAAACTCTGTTACTCATTATAGCATAAAATAAAAAGATGAACCGTACCACAAAAAATAAATTCCACATGTGAGTTATCCAGATAAAGTCATGACCTGCCTTCTAATTAAGAAGTTATTTGTAATGAAAACCAGAAGCCTCAGGTTTGCATTGCCTCTAATCCACACTGAGCGGCGCTTGCTGTATCCTTCAAAATGCCAAGTTGTGCTGTTTCTGTGTAGTGTATTTGTAGCTGCAATTTCAAGATGAAGCTGTCACAGTTAAAAAACAAGGGTGCTGTAGAGGCTGCAGGTTTTTTTTATCCAGCCTATTCATTAGAAGCCATTTCTTAGTAATAAAGGAATATGCAGCTTACTTAGATTTAAGACAACTAACTCAGGGGTTATTTGATGCCTGTTCCTTCAAGTAGATGCTTAAGGTACTGTGAAATTCTAACAACTGAAGAATCAAACTGTGACTGTCATGGGTCACGTAAGGACCACATTGATCAAAAGAATGTGTATTTTAAAAATGGATATCTGGGGATCTTGGAGCTGGGAGTGAGTAGACACAGTTAAAATATGTACAGTACACACCTTCATTTGCCAAAAGGAAGAGTCTACACTTGGACATTGTAATCAATTTGACTTTAAGAGCAATCGCTGGCATGATGTCAGCATAAAAATCAATATTATGTCAACTAAATTCACAAACTGACTGACAATGAAAAAGTAGAGATTGTTAAAAGATTTTAAATTCTTAGGATGAAAGATCTACATGGATGGAAACTTCAACTGTGAAATAAGAAGATGTCTCCTAGACGAAGATGTACTGCAACAACTGTGGACAGGCCAATGAAATCCATTATGCTAAATTCACAACAAAAATCTAAATACGAAAAGTAAGCCTTTTCTGTAGAAATACATGGTAGTGAAAACCAGTTCCATCAATAAAGCAGAGAAAACCAGAATTGATGTTTCTGAACTGTTGTGCTGGAGAAGATTAATGTACATCCCCAGGGCTGTAAGATGGACAAATCAGATCAAACCTGATTACACACTGGAAGTATGTGTAGTCAATCTGCAGATAAAACATTTCAGTAACATTGTGAAGACACATTAGAGAAAGCACTGATGCTGGGAAAAGTTGAAGGTAAAAGACGAGGAGGCAGACAGGAAACAAGATGGATGGATACCATCATTTAAGACGCTTAATGTAACTTCATGACGTGACAGAAAAGCCTACTGAGCTATTATCCATCTGGTCATCAAAATCTGAAGAAATACAATAATACAACAACTAGTCACTTTTGAGTGACATCAAGATGCCCAGAGAGGATGAAAAAGGGTTAGAAGGAATCCATAAAAATGCTGTTCCTATTAGATAGGCAGGGATCTGCTACAGCTCTTCTTGGCAGGCCTCCTGGGGGTGTGGGATTTATGTTATCTTTTATGCTTTATGCTGTACACTCCCTAGTATCCTCCCAGTATGTGTGCTATTTGCTTCACACTATTGTCTATGCTTCAAATATAAAGGATAATTTCTTTGAAAGTGACATGGACGCCGCTTTTGAATCTATGACATGTTTCACAATATTTTTAACATAGCCTTCCAGTATTTAAAACCTGTTTTTCTTAGCCATTGTCCTAAGTTCTTCCAGTGCCCATATGGGTTTCTCCCTTCTTCAAAAGCTGAGCAGGATAGGTTAATTGGTGATGTGGGCGCATACAGATCAGTGGCAATTTTAGTATGAAAATTCTTGAAGGTCATGTGAACCTGGGAGAACCAGGGGCAGAAGAGTATGTGTGTGTGTGTGTTAGTGTGTCTGTAAGTAAGAAAGAGGGATAATGAGATGATCAAGCACTTAAAAAGCAGAATGTACGAGACCCACTCCTTTGCTTAAATCCATTGGCCTTGGAATGTGCCCATCGGCAATCTTGGGAAAAGTCCTGGCTTGAATCGCCTCAGCTCACATAATCAGGTAAAGTGAGTGCAGATGGTTTTGCTTCTGACCCCCAAGTGAGCAGTGTGAGGCTGAGCTGGTAGCATGAATATGCAAGAAGGGGACGTGGCAGAAAAAGATAATTGGAAACGTATGGAAGAAACCATGTCAGGTTGGTCATGTTGAAGGAGCAAGGAAGAGACAGCATTGTACAGTGTATAAGGCTACCAGCACCAATGATGATAACATAGCAGCCAGATAATTCCTTAAAAATCACACATCTGCATATTATTTTGTCATCTAGGATAACCACCAAATGACAGTATTAAAAGATATCTCAACATCAACATCAAATACTCTACACCAGGGGTCTGCAACCTTCACTATCAAAAGAGCCATTTTGCTCCCTCTTCCTCCAAAGAAAAATAGTCTGGAGCCGCAAAACATAACACAGCTTATAAACTTTTAAAAGTTTTAATCTTTTTTTAGATTTTACATGTTACAACCACGGAATACAACAAACAGAAGTGCAGTGTGCATGTGTAGGCCTACTTTGAAATAAATTTAACTGAACTCTGCAGGCCTATTTGAGTCCTTCCTATACCTGTATAAAATTAAAATAAAAACTAGCCCACTTTAATATAAATAAAACATTTAGCTGTAGCTTAGCAGCTTTAAAAAAGTAAACATAAAATTCTATTTCAGTGTGCTCTCATCCTCTTCAGGTTTCCCTCTCAGCCAGCAATCAACTGAAGCACCTGAACATACAAAAAACCGACATCAGCTCCGGGTCTGAAATAAATGTGTTTTTTTTTTTGTTTTTTTTTAAATATTAGCCTATTAAATGCTATTGTTCTCACCTGTTTAATGTGACTTCTGTTTCTGAAGTTCGCTGCAGATCATCTCTAGCACTTTGAGCTACTTTTTGTATGAAAATGTGCTATATAAATAAATGTTGTTGTTGTTCTATGTCGGGGCTATACGATGTGACTTTGACCTTCACACAGGACTGCAGGCTCATGTGTGAGGTGGGAGAGATATTTGGACTTTATGAAGTTCATTCTTGAGAAAACTTGCTCACATAAGTATGTTGAGCCAAAGATGGACAGGACTCCAAAAGCATTTTTTTTCATGTTCATATATGTTTCGGGAATGGCACTCCATGTATTGAAAACAAGTTTGTCGGGTTTGGGGAGGTTTTCAATATCACTCCATTTGTGCTCTTTAGCGAGAGTAGCCTTCTGACGGGCGACTTCTTCAAGATCCGCTGTCAGGCATTTGAACTTGGACACCCATTAATCTTTATCCGCTATGCGGCCAGTTTCAATTTCTAGATCGGGCTTACTTACTCCTGTGAATGCGGATGTGTTCAGCAGGGATGGGTCGATGTCCAGGGAAGGAGAGAGTGTTTTTTTTCTTTCTGAACTCACTGAATCTTTCTCTAAATGCAGCTTGCATTGCAATAATTGTACGGTGGAAATAATCACAATTTATGTGAATGTTCACTGCTTTGAACTCTCTCAGGGAGGGGAAGTGAGAGAGTGTACCTTTCTGTACATCTCTGGCAAACACTGTCATCATGCGCTCAAACACCAAAACATTTAAAGTCAGAGAATAGATGCTCTGATATTTTTATGAACGATTCTTTCATGTATTCTCCGTCTGTGAACGGCTTACCCCTCCTTACGATCTCTTGAGCTGCCACAAAACTAGCAGCTGTAGTTGATTGTGGAGAAGTGATCCACTTTTTGAAAGTATGTTTGCTCTGTTCAGCTTTCCGTTGCAGTTCCGAAATTGCTCTCTTTCGCTCATCTTCACTTGGGTATTTTTCAGTGAATGCTGAGTGCTTGTTTCGAAAATGTCTTTCAACGTTACATTTTTTTGTTGTTCGATCATTTATCGCCACATATTAAGCACACCGGTAAGCCAGCGTCGTTGGCGGTGAAGGCAAATGCTTCTGTCCACGCAGAATTAAACTCTCTGTTCTCTTCTGGGATTTTTCATTTTTGGGATTTATTCATGGTTAGTGCAGGGGTCGCACACTCCAGAAGCCACCTGCAGGTAAAGGCGAGGGCTATAGACGTAGATGTGACGCATATTTTAGTTGACAAATTATAAATAAAAATAAAAATTAGATGTTAAAGTGTATAACAGTAGTAGTAGTAAATAAACATTATATATATTACATATATTATATACAAATTAAATTAAGAAATTGCCGTTATTCATTTTCATGTTTTTTTTTTTTTTTTGTCAAGGCCAAAAGGAGCCATTACAAGGAGGCTGAAGAGCCGCATGCGGCTCCAGAGCCGCGGGTTGCCGACCCCTGCTCTACACCTAAAGCAGAAATGCAAATGAATATTCAAAAATGTATTATCTTTTTGTTCACTGGGCTAAATTGTATTTTACATAAGTATTTAATGTGAATTATGATAACAACTACTCCACAGCAGGGAGATGTACAAGACCACTCATGCCTTACAGTCAATTGCAGTACAAAAAAATCAAGTCATGGGTCACATAAAAGGGCTTTAACCTTTGAGCCTCAAGGCAGAACTGGAGAGATCAAGCTGCACATGTGCACACCTGAGCAAAAGTATGACAAAAACGCTGCCCAAGCATCCATGAAACAGGCATGGCAAAAAAAAAAACCACATATATATATCCATCCTATACTCCGAAAAGAAATATTTCTGTAAAAAAAATGCATTGAGAAGATCCTATAAAACTACAAAAATTGATTATGACTACTAAGTTGAGTTTGAAATAAATATTTTTTACAATAGATACTGTGGTAAGTTTACTACTTATTTTTGCACAGCAGCATGAGAGATGAGGCAGTAGTGCACCATTTGCTCTAAACACGGACTGCTACGGACTGGTGACAGAGTTTGTCCAACGATGAAAAGGAGTTCTGGATATGGGTGATTCTTTTATTGTGTCCAAAACTGCTTGAACACACCACGCTCAGTGACAACCAAGTTTTGACATTATTAATTTGGAGAAAGAATGAATGTAGAAAAAATTAATGGTTGCATCTTTCACATAAATATTTCTAAATTTCCTTAATTGCACTGAGAAAAATGACCATGTTGTCTAAACTGCTTGACTGTCACTCTGTCAAAATGATGAGGAACCATAAAATGGTCATTAAACCTGTGAGATGATAGCACCAGTGATCCATAATAAGAACCTATAGACTTCTTATTATATTTTAATTGGGTACTTGTTTGGCAAAGCTTATTAGTGCGCCAATCGACAATTCGGTAGCTATATATATATATATATATATTTACTTTTAGGTGCCAGGAAGGAAAGACAGGCATCCTGGCTTGAATAAATTCATATCCAGTGTGGAAGTAACCCCCGAGGAAAACAGGAATAGTTCAATCAATCAGTCTTTATTCAGTCACAGATCAGTTCATGCTTTGCAAAGCAGAAGAGCTAAGTTTTCCGGTTTCAATCGGCTTTTAATATTCATTTTCCTCCCACCCCCTTACTTATGAAACAGCATCTAAGCATTTCATCATTTCGGCCAACTGTTTCTTTTTTGTGTATGTGTCAAGAGGGGCCCCAAATAAGGAAAGGTCATCTTTTCTGTGTCTAATAGACACGTTCCTAAAAAAGGAAGTTACCCAAGTTCAGCTTACTTCACCTTGTCTTTTGATAGACGCCTGTATGAATAACCTGCTGTTATAATAAAACAGCTTTTAATCCTTGGTAGCTTGAAAGCAATTAAATTTTCTTTCACACCTGCCAGGAGGCCATAATGGAAGAAGCGAGTTACCATGCTTACCAGGAGCAGGTCATTCCCTCACGCAACAGGTGGCAGTATTCCTCAGGGCTAAGCCTGATTAGAAAATCCGTCGAGTGGCATTAAAGTTGGAGTCCGGAAATGTTGGGGTCTTTGGAGACTGCCAGAGGGCTCTGCTGGTGGAGGACTGCCCTGGTTTCTGCACGACCCAAAAGTGCTTTGGAGGACTTTCAACAGGAGACTGGAAGCACTTCCCAGGTTAACTTTAAAAGAGAGCCCACCGCCTCACTAAATGAATCAGAGTCAGGAGGCAGTGGGCAACGCTCTCTTGGAGGAGGAAGATTTGTGTGTTTATCTACTTTTGCTGGTGTTCTGGAAAAGAAGGTGTTTATAACAAATAAAATCATTTATTTGAACCTGCAGTTGTGTTTGGTATCACTGTGTCTGTGGTTTGGGGTTTAGTTCAGATTATGAGTTCTCAGGCCATGGCCTCCTGTAGTAGGGTTTTCATGGATTCCAATTATCTGCTAAAAACCTGCAAAAGACAATTTACTGTTTGTAGCCAAACGAAGTAAGCCCATCTCGACCTGTAAGAGGGTACATATAGGAGATGACTTGTTCGGAAAGGCATATTGCATACTACTCTGTGCCAATGGATTTCTACAGTTACTGCTTCTGGTTAGATGGAAATAACAATCAAAATTAATTTCTCACCCTTATATTCCTTGCTTCATTCTAAAAAGAAGTCTTTTTTTATATTATTGTAAAACAACTTTTACAAAGCCTTCTTTTGATTCAAACCTGTGCTCTAGTATACAGTATGACTGTCTGATAATGTTCATTAGTCTAAAATATGCCTTGTACTTGAATTTTAGTGGAATGCACCTTTCAGGGAAAAGAGAGTACCAAGGATTTTTAGTTTTGGCTTTCACAAAGAGAGCTTATGCTTGTAATAAATTTAAAATTTCCTTGCACTTTTAATTAATACATTTTTGGATCAAGACTCACAAGTCTTAAACATTATATTACTGCAGCGATCAATTGCACAGTGAAGTATAAGTGATTCATATTTTGGGGATATTTTCTCAGTTGGTTGACATTTATGCATTTATGAAATTAAAATCTACAACTTGAGTTCTAAAGGATCTACAGTAGTCAGCTCTTCCGTTTTCAGTTTGAAAGCCAAATAAGCTTCAAAAGAGGAACAGGTTGCACACGAATTGGGAGAGCTACTGAACACGTCTCATCTTAATATACTTAAGCAACAATAACCAATCCTAAAGGTCTGGGCTATATGGTTAGGAATGCAATTCTTGCTGTGTAATCCAGATCAATACAATCGCTTTGTAATTGTTAATGCAGTACAATGTTCACCATTGAAATGTGCCAAATAAATGTCATACAGCTGAAATTTGAAGGTCCTCAAAGTACTACTATCTGCCACACTATTGGGTAACTTAATCTCTGTAAGTGTGGCTTTCCGTACATAATTTACTTAAAATCAGATCAACCTGTGGTCCTGTGTTCAAGCTGAGGAACTTATTTTAAACTAATAATGGAATACACTGTACTAATTCCCTTTATAATTTTCAACACTTCTGTCAGGTCACTCATGATCTGAATTTGCTTGAACTGAAAACAACCATCTACTGTACTTCAGTCTTTCTTGATAGTCATACCCCTACTTCCTGGTGTATGTCTTGTTGTTCGTCTCTGGACTTCCTTTGATGCAGTTACATTCTTATAAATATACAGTAGCATATTTTACTGAAATATGTCCAGTACAGACAAATCTTCATTGACTCGAATTATGGATTATAAAAGCTGGATAACAAATGAATGAATGAAAATCAGTAGGAAACAGTATTATTCTTATTCATATTTTGCTAACATGATTTTCTGTTTTGAACATTCCATGCTCCAAAGCCAGATTCTATACCTTTAGATCCAGTTTCCATTCTAAGGTCTTTTTGCATCTGACACATGCAGACTGCTCATGCTCTTCTTCAGGCAGTTTGGACATCTTAGGAAGATACCCTTGAGGCACTGCATGCAAAATTTGTACTGAGTACAGCCAATTACGGTGAGATCAGATCCTCTAACTATGATTCAGGAATTACATACTCATTTAGGTTAGAAACACCTGGACAATCCCCAAGAGAGGGATGTGACACTCCATGTCACAGGGCTGTCACAAAACAGCAAGTGCAGAGTTTAATTAGATGATACTCAGACCATCGAGTATTAGGTGTAGCAAGGGATAAGCAAGCAATGTGCTTAAATGGAGTATTAATGTAGGGTTTGGGTAATTTGATATGCAAATGCAATTGAGTGATCATTGCTGCAGCCCTGCATTGACAGTTCCATATGGCAATTCATAAAGCACTTACTCCAGTGGCAGGGAGTAGAGTTCAACGCTTGTAGAGAAAACAGAGAAAGAAGATCAAGGAGTGCATCCAGTCTGGATAAATCTCCTGGCAGTGGGATGTGCATTCTATTGAAGGAGTGTCTAGCTTTCTAAGTGACAGAAGGAGCAGAGGATACAGAGGGCCCTGTGACAGCTCAGAGGGGACTGACTGATGTGGCAGAGCTGGAGCTGGTAGCGGGGCCAAGTTTGGAGGTGAGTGGTGTCAGGTCTGCTGATTCAAACAAGTGGAGCAGAGGTGACAAGTGGGGTGCAGCACAATGAGGAAGTGAGTCAGAGCATCCAGTGCTGTTGTCACATAAGAATGAAGTAAACAGAGCAAATATTATGTCGCTAGTGATATAGTCAGGAAGAAGATGATATAGTGAAGGGGTTGCCCCTTTTTGGAACTGAGTGCTGGAGGATTGCATTGAATAACTGGTGTTGGAAAGGATTCATGAAGAGCTGCTTATTATTATTGTTATTCAGCAGTATATTTTTAGAGTTATTTATTTATTTCTGCACCTGGATACTGTTGATTTTAATAAACATGCACTGTTCGCAACTGAAAACTTGTTGTCTTGTCACTTGCCCTAGTCCATCCTTATTTGTGCCAGGCCTATGGGCACTGGAGAATTACAGGAGAGACTAAGGATAAACAGATCTGGTCTACTCAACATTTACCACTGCAATTAAATCTCAGTTCAATTTATTTTGTATAACCTCACTGACTACAGGCTCACAGTACTTTCACAAGTTTCTAGCTATAAAGCAATGACAAAACTTAAACCATACATCCTATATGACCAAACACATCAAAAAAATACAACAAGTCTGGTTAGCATATCATTATGACTTTATAAGTTCATTAAACTCATAATTGAGATAATACCAGTTCGACACCAGAGGAAAGCAGGACAAAACCTCTTGTTAATAATGTCACAGTTAAAGGCTGACAAAGTCAGACTTTTAGTGACATAGACCAACTGGTCAGACCCCCCACCCTCCTCATACATTCCTAAATGTAAATCCTTGCATTCTTGGATTCCAGCACTCTATGTGTCACTTCCCACAATTTAAACTAACAGTTAAATGTAGCTTATGATACATTGTGCCACAGCAAGATGCAAACCAGAGAAAATGAATAGAAGTGGGTCAGTAACAGTTCAGAATAATTTTCACTCTTGTATATTTGTATAAAAACCAATAAACAGAAATGCAACATGAACAGTTAGTCAGAAGCTCTAATAAGAGTATGCTAGACTAAAGTAATGGGTCCTGCTCAGATCCCAAGAACATCCCAGGCGCATGCTAAAGGTTGCACCACCAACTGTTGTTTTACTAATCCTAGGAATCCATGTATTCATAAGCTTAAATAAGTAGGGCCTAGGCCATTTAAAAATGTACAGTATATGTAAGAAGAACGATTTTTGAAATCAATACTAGACTTAAATGGAAGCCAGGGTAAAGATTTTATAACAGGAGTTAAGTGATTATGGTTGCAGAACAATTTTGTATTAACTGAATTCTACAAGTAGAATGATTTGAACAGCCTATAAATAGCCGGGGACGTTTATTGGCGTACGCTGTCAAGGCAAGTGCCTAGGGTGCCCTGTAGTGGTTTGGGCACATTACTGCAGCCTAATGCAGAAATTCATACCTTTATTTTGTTTAGAAAAATTTGTCTGGACCAGATTGGAACACAAAGAAATGTTTATGATGTGCGCCTCAGCAGTGCCTTCACTGGCTGCACTATGCACAACGCAATCTGCCCAGAAACGGCCCTCAGTGACATGACATGTAGACCTATGAATACTTTGAGTCAAAGCAAATGTACAATTATATTGTTTTATATTATTTTCGCATACTAGCAATGTTCAGTCTTAATGCCTGACAACCTAAACAATCCAACAATAACACAAACAACAACAACAATGATAATGATGTCAATAATAATAATCCTCAAACTGTAGCATAGAAGAAACACACATGGCGATATAAAATTAAAAGAGTAAAATGGCAATACAACTGTAGCTCTTGAGTAAAAACCATAAGCTGATTTAACCTAAACTATGTTCATCTCCCAAATGGACATACAATAAACCTGTGTTAAAACTCAGCAAATATCATCCTCTGTTGGCTCACCACCATTTGCGAGATTTGCTCTGGGCACACTAAAGCTGTTGTGCATAGTCCAGCTCTCACCGAAAGGCTTGTGCATTGATTGGATAGGCAGATTACATAATTTGCATACACTAGCATTCGGTAAATAGGATGAAGAGTCCTATTCAAAGAGAATCATTATGTTCTCAACTTCACTGATTGTTGTTATTATAATAAGTTTTCAATTTATTTATTTATTTAAACGACATGTATATGTTACGGTGCTGTCTTAGTTAAAAAAAATATACAGATATTATATCTAGACTGTCAGCATCATCAAAAGGCACAGGAGGTTTAAATAGAGAACTATAGAAAACAAATGTAAGTAAGTAAATATTTAAGCTTTTTTTTTATTTAGAAAAAGATTAAAAAATGAACAACTTCTTTAACAGGTTTGACCACCCTAACCCACTCTCACCTCAGAGTACTGCACCCTCCACCCATCCTTCTGCTGATACCAGCATAGGAGAGACATCCCCACCCACAATTACAGCAGCGCAGGTGAGCAGTGAGCTGAAGGCCAGCAAAGCAGCGGGTCCAGATGGAGTATCGCCACGACTGCTGAAGGCCTGTGCGTCGGAGCTGGGGAATCCTCTACAGCGCATCTTCAACCTGAGCCTGGAACAGGGGAGAGTCCAGAGGCTTTGGAAAACATCTTGCATCACCCCAGTCCCAAAGGTATCACGTCCTAGCGAGCTGAACGACTTCCGGCCTGTCGCTCTGATGTCACATGTGATGAAGACCATGAAGAGGCTGCTGCTTCACCACCTGAGGCCACAGGTCCAACACGGCCTCGACCCTCTGCAGTTCGCATACCAGGAGAAAGTGGGAGCGGAGGATGCCATCATCTATATGCTACACTGATCCCTCTCCCACTTGGAAAGAGGCAGTGGTGCTGTAAGAATTATGTTTCTAGACTTCTCTAGCACCTTCAACACCATCCAACCTCTGCTCCTTAGGGACAAGCTGACAGAGATGGGAGTAGATTCATACCTAGTGGCATGGATCGTGGACTATCTTACAAACAGACCTCAGTATGTGTGTCTCGGGAACTGCAGGTCTGACATTGTGGTCAGCAACACAGGAGCGCCGCAGGGGACTGTACTTTCTCCGGTCCTGTTTAGCCTATATACATCGGACTTCCAATACAACTCGGAGTCCTGCCACGTGCAAAAGTTCGCTGACGACACTGCTATCATGGGCTGCATCAGGAGTGGGCAGGAGGAGGAGTATAGGAACCTCATCAAGGACTTTGTTAAATGGTGCGACTCAAACCACCTACACCTGAACACCAGCAAAACCAAGGAGCTGGTGGTGGATTTTAGGAGGCCCAGACCCCTCATGGACCCCGTGATTGTCAGAGGTGACTGTGTGCAGAGGGTGCAGACCTATAAATACCTGGGAGTGCTGCTGGATGACAAATTGGACTGGACTGCCAATACTGATTCTCTGTGCAAGAGAGGACAGAGCCAGCTATACTTCCTTAGAAGACTGGCATCCTTCAACATCTGCAATAAGATGCTGCAGATGTTCTATCAGACGGTTGTGGCGAGCGTCTTCTTCTACGCGGTGTTGTGCTGGGGAGGCAGCATAAAGAAGAAGGATGCCTCACACCTGGACAAACTGGTGAGGAAGGCAGGCTCTATTGTAGGCATGGAGCTGGACAGTTTGACATCTGTGGCAGAGCGACAAGCCCTGAGCAGACTCCTGTCAATCATGGAGAATCCACTGCATCCACTAAACAGTGTCATCTCCAGACAGAGAAGCAGCTTCAGCGACAGACTCCTGTCACTTTCCTGCTCCACTGACAGACTGAGGAGATCATTCCTCCCCCAAACTATGCAACTCTTCAATTCCACCCCTTTGGTAAACGTTAACATTATTCAAAGTTATTGTCTGTTTTTACCTGCATTTTTATTACTCTTTAATTTAATATTGTTTTTTGTATCAGGTATGCTGCTGCTTAATAAAGTATCTATCTTATCTATCTATTAAAAGCAATAAATAAAGACTACAAATAAAGTCCGATTCCTATTTATTTTCTGAAATGACACCCCTCTAGAGCATATTTTTCTGAGACAGTCTTGCAAACAGACATTTCTATACCCTGACATTCTCAAATTGTGAATTCTAGATCCTAAATACTTTTGCTGTCCCCAGGTGTCAATGTACAGGTCTGGCCGTGATGATTCCTCTCAAATCAAAGAGGGTAGCGGGGCATCATTTACAACTTTGCCTAGGGCAGCAAAAATCCTAGAGCCGTCTCGGTGAATAGCACATCACAACAGTCAGGGAATGTATCTGTCTCCTGCATGGTTAGAAAATGGTTTCTTTTCCCATATGTTTATGGTGAAAAAAATCAGGTTTTTAGATGGTGCTGTGATGTATATGGTAAAATCTAGACTAGTGTCAAAGCTAACACCTACATTGTGTGTATTCAGTAAAATTAATGTTATGGGCTAATGAGTTAAAAAGTGACAGGATATTGCTATAACCTGCATCATTCCAAGCAATTAATAACATTATGTATTTTTATGTATTGTAAGACAGTTAGTTATCATTTATTAAAATTGTTTATACAATTATGGACACAAACATCATTTGGTCGGCAGGAAACATATACTGTACTGTAGCTAAGTATCATCTGCATACAAGTGAAAGGAAATACTAGAGCTATATGTCCAATAGCAGTCAAGTAAAATGAAAATAAAAATGGCTAGAGCACTCCCTGAGACCTAAGGGATACCATATCTAAAATCAGATGTTTAGCTTCTGTATATATTGAAATGTGTTTGATAAGTATAAACTAAACCACTCAAGGACTTTTCCTGAAAGCCCAATTTAATTTTCAAGTCTAGTTAACAGAATACAGGGGTCAATGGTGTCAAAGGCTCTGCTTAACTCTAACAGCATAATAGTGCTTATTGCCTCCTTTTTTGTTAATTATCATTGTTTACAAAATAAGTTAATGCTGCTTCTGTCTATGACTGGTGTGAAAGCCAAACTAGGACTCCTCAAGTAAAGTGAAATGAATAAGGTAAGACTAAAGCTATGTGGCAACTATGTTTTCCAGTATTTTTGAAAAATAAATGTTAATTTGAAATAAGTCTATAATTATTAAGTATATTTGGGACTAGCTCTGATTTTTCTAGTAATGTTCTAAGAATCTGCACATTTAGTGCATTAGGAACCATGCCAGGTAATAACAATCTACATAATGTTAAGAATGGGTGCTGCCAGAACAGTAATTAAGTTTTGCAGTAGTTTTGTTGGGATAAGGTCCAAAGAACAGAAAGTAGGTTCCATATTAGAAATTAAAGTTGTGGTCTTAAAATTTCTAAGGCAGTGTGCACAATGACAGATAGGGTTGGTACTACAATACTACATTTGAGAGACGTGAAATATGGGATATTTAGTGATTACTTGTATCATTAGAGAAGATCATAAAATCTGGGTAGCAATTGCTTGTAAAGATATGTTTCAGGCCAGTTTACATTTCCCACTTGTTAACTTAGTAACTGTTGTAAACAGTATATAAGTGCCATCTCAGTTTTTCAGTTTCGTTATACTCTAATTACTTTTGTTTTTTATTAAGACTACTCTAAGGCATCTCTCAGAGACACATTATATATATATTATTCTCCATTATCAGTTCTAAGTTTCTCAAAGTAACTGGCACTGCCTAGAGGCACTATGTGTTTTAAAAGAAAAGGATTTCATTTTAAATAGTTGGTGATATTGGGAATGGTAGGTGCCAAAATAAAAAGGAAAATTATTTTAAGTGGACAAGCATAAGTTGATAAACCAGGTAATCAGAGAAACTGAGGCCAAAACACGAGGAAAGGACTTTTCAAAGGAAGTTTTGTATTGAAGACAGGACTCTTGACCAACAAATGACTGGTAAAGATGGGTTTTCAGGTCAGAAAGCCTTTCCCATGAGTCTTTGGTTTTCCTGTTTAGGTTTGCATTGATCATTCCAGAAGTAACTATTTAACAATATTTTAGCAAAAAAAAGCATGCATTTTGAGCAAACAACTGGATCACAGACATTATTATGCAGACAGGATTATGCAACACAAGTAACATATTTTTTTCTCTTTCCCATGGACCTTTTTCATATTGTTTGCTATTGTACAGCAGTGGCCACCACTGAATTATGTTATGTTATAAACCTCTTTCTCCCCATTTTGCATGAAAACATGTAATTTAATTTTTTTTCTCAACCACCATTATAAAGGGCCTGGGCAAGTACCATACAAAGAAATATCATTTTTGTGTAGAATGTTCTTTGAATCTTTGATCCAAAACTACGAAAACAGCAAATGCACCTTACCAAGGACTTATAGGACTGATGACCGAATATGTAACGTTACCTTTGCATCACAAGAATGGCAACAGGCATATCAACTATAAACAAAATAGTTGCTACCATGTCGACAGTTGTCACAAAATAACAACAATGTAGACTAGGCTTGATTTTGTGTATTTTAATAATGTTATTTCAAGAAAGTACAATCAATCAGATAAATGTACAGCTCTTAAACAAATAACTTCAAAATCAATCTAGAGAAAAACGGAGAATTATAAAGAAAATAGAAAAAAAAACACAAAAACCTAACAAAAGAAAAATTCAATGCCCACCCAAGAGAAGCAGAGGAGAGCCAAGAGCAGATTAAAAAAAGAAGAAAAACATCCTTCCCAGATACGAATGCTTATTATAATCCTTTTTTTTCAATTAAGTCTTGCAGTGTTTTAAAAAAAGTTTTGAACAGATCCTTTATGCGAGGAATTTACCATAGATTTTTCCAATTTCAAATAGTATAGAACATCAGTTACCCACTGACTTATAACAGATGAACTGGGATTCTTTCAGTTGAGCAAAATAAGTCTATGTGCAAGTAGTGTGGTACCATATAGGAAATTACACTTTGTTTGTCCTTCTACACTTTAAGCCCATCCAGGAGTACACCAAACACAGCTGTTAGGGTTAGGAGTGATTGTGACACCATTGTGACACCAAGGCTGTCTGATGGGCATTCAAAGATTTTGTTTCAGAATGATGTTATTTGGTGCACGAACAAAACATATGGCCCAGTGAGGCTGGAGCTACATTGCAAAGTTCATAGGTTGAATCGTGTCCTGGATACATTTTGGACAATTTTAAACAAGAGAAATGTGATCAGTGAAAGATTTTAAGTTGAATTATTGAGTGCTTGGCACATATGGAGCTAGAGTGTATTTTGTGCATTGGCTGACTTCCACTTCATTTCTGAGATGTTAAGTGAAAGGTCCATTTCCTACCATACTCTAGGGCTCTTGGAGGGAAGACTCTTGGAGATGTTTTCTTATATTGTTGAGATGCTGTCTGAGTTTTCAACACTGATTTGTACTGCCAGTGGAATAGAAATACATGGAAGGCCAGGATAATTGGGATTGAGAAATTGAGATTTTTGTTTGTACTCTGTGTTGTTTTCCTAATTTAAACGTTTTAGCCGTAACAGCTTCTTAACCTCTTTATCACTTATATCACTCAGAGTCCAAGAACCACCCGCTAATAGCATGTAATTATATAGTGGTGTAGTGGTTAGCCCTGATGCCTCACAGATCCAGACTGTTTTGAATCCATCAACTATTGTCCATTTAGAGTTTGAACATGTTCCCAGTGTTTGCATTTTTGTTTCTGTCACATTCCCAAAGATGTCTATGTGTGTGTATATGCGATTAACTGGAGATTCTTAACTGGCCCTGTGTGGATGGGCACAAGAATGGGCCCTAACATGGACCGACACCCTGACAAAGTATGGTTACTGCCTGATGATGCTGGGGTAGACACCTAATCCCAGCTATTTTGAGTTAAATTAGGTACTTCAGAGAATGTCATGTTACATTCATGCACATCTCCCTTTTGCAGTCATCAACAGACTTACATGATCTTCTAACAGACAGACAGAAAACCTGACCTGGGAATCTGGGCTTTTATGTTATTACAAGAAATTAGAATGTTAAATACAGATTAGATACAATCTAACCTTCAATCTGCATCGAAGGATAGAGCAGCATGGCTTGTTAAAGAGTTTCTGGAACACAGACTCACAACCTTATTATAAGAATGAAATAAATGACTACAACAATAATTATTCATATTCTTTAAAACTATAACCATCAGAACTCAAATTCAGATTCAACAATTATGAATGTTTTAAGCAACAAATTTGGCAACATAGAGTTACCAACACAGCCACTAGAGGATCAAATGAGCCCAACTTGATGCCGGTTCCAAGCCCAGATATATAGAGAAGGATGGGGTCAGGAAGGGTATCCGGCAGTAAAACCTAGCCAAAATCTTAATGATGGAATCAATCCAATCAGCTTTAGAAAAAAGAGCAAGTGGAGAGGAAGTGGATGAAGGAAGGAGAAAGGAGATAGGCTATGGAAGATAGAAGGTTGAAGATAAATAGGAAGGAGACAGAATAAATGAGGTGTAATGATGGTCAGGGTTAAGAAGTTAGCTTGCTGGGAGAGCTATTGAAAAGTGTGGACAAATTTAAGTATCTAGGATCAGTGGTAGCCTGAGATGGAAAACTAGCGTGGATCGAACAATTGGAAGAAGGTATCAGGAGTATTGTATAATCACAGAGTGAAGGTAAAAGTTAAAAGTAAGGTTTCTAAGACAGTCGTAAGACCAGCAGTGATATATGAAGCTGAGACTTGAGAAGTGAAAGTAACACAGGAGAAGTTAGATGTGGCAAAAATGAAAATGTTCAGATGTTTGTGTGGAGTTATAAAAACGTCAGAATAAGAAATGAGACGCAAGTACAACAACAGTTGAGAGATATCTAAGAAAGCATAGGGAAGTAGGTTGAAGTGGTATGGACATGTGATGAGGAGAGACAATTAATGACGAGAGACCCCACATAGTAGTGGGAAAAGATGAAGAGGAAAAAGAAAAGTTACCAACACAGACAAAAATTAATAGTCCAACAAGCTTGAACTACTCAATTACTTCTCTACCCTAAACACTGCTTGCAACATTTCATTTGGAAATTATACTAATTTGCAGTACTGTACAAACATAAGACTTGGATAAACTTCATTTAATCACCAAGATAGACTTTATTGCCTTTCCATGGTGAACACAATCCCACCAAATTCTATGTGAAAAATACAATTGATTGAACACTTAACAAGTCTACCTGTATGATTATGGTCCCATTGTGAGTAAATGATGGGGACCGAAATATCTTACAATGTAACATTTTACTCTCAAGATTACAATGACAAACACATCCCCTTATCAATTGGTATTGTTATTATCAAATATTATTTCATCCTCCTATCTCCAAAAAAGTAGGCAGGATAGTTTCATCCAAACTCTAGTCATGTTTAATTAAACACAAAAAATATGAAAATTCTCATTTTGGGTTTTGCCAGGCTATAGTATAGAAACTCTTCAAACCAGAACCAGAAGTAACTAAAGTAGGTTTAGTATGTTCTTAACATGGCTGCAAGGATTTTTCTCTGGAGATATTTTTTCTCCCATTGCTTTTGTTTTTGGTCTGTGTGAATGTATGTGTATGCATGACTAGTATCCTTACTGGAGCTGGATGTTACATATGTGGTATACTGTTGAGGATTGTCTCAGGACCCCCAAAGTGCATTTAGAAGGGTTAAGAATTCATGTGCACTCTTAAAAATAATGGTTCTTTAATGGCATTTTACTAGCTTCTGTGGTTCCTTGGACAGTCAGTGCTTGGCAAAGAACCATTTAATTCTGGGATGGGCTCTTGTATATGAAATTGGCTCTTTGGGCTTTGAAAAGGTTCCTAATATGTGCACAAAATGGAAATCCTTAATGTGTAGTCAGCTACCTAGCAGAATACTCACATTAAGTATGATGAACACCTGAACTTAGCTTGAGTTATTGTATACAGAAAGAGTAATTTTAAAATTATACACCCATTAGTATTTGAAAGATCTGTTATCCATTCATTGCGATTTATAGAGCCTGTTACGGAATTAAATAAATTGCTCTTTCTGGAACCTCAATGTGGATGGATCCTTGAGGAGCCAAAAATGGCTTCCCTATGTGTCATGGCTTGGTATGATTTTGGGTCCACAAAGGCCGCCAGTGTTTATTTCCATCATTAGATTCACTTCCAGTGTTGCTAGAGGCATGATCTCTGAGGTCAGAACCCATGTGTAATCAATGAAAAGGAATAAAAGAACACCTATGAGTGCAAATCCTTATCTGATCTGCAGATACCAAATCTCTGAACTATTCAAAGTTTTTCTTTATTCTTGTTTCTCATGTGTACTTTCAGTTTTGACACACTAGTTCTCTCGACCATGATTATTGTCTTTCATATTGGGCTTTAGTTTCGTTTCGCATTATATCGCCTTTTTGTTTTGTTTTTTTCACATGCATCTTGCGGTTTTGCTTAAAGGTTTGCTGACAGAACCCTATGGCATTGCTCTATAGAACTACATTGGCACCTTTATTTTCAAGAGTGTACAGTATACTATGTATTCTAAAGCTTGGTCTCTCATTCCTTACAATAAATGGAAATGGTGTGGATCATAGTACTTAAATCAACAGGTTGCAGAATGAATTAATATTTATTTGTGAGACATTTTTTGGATGGGATTTCTTTTCCTGCAGGTGGGTCCAATTTGGCTCTTGAAAATGGGATTCATGCAGGACTCTAATGCTGTACATATGCAAATTTAACCTATAAGTAACAACTGCTTTAGCATTCTTGCTTGCAAACAAAAGAAACTTGGAAACTGGACCAGCAGTCCCGTTTCTGGCTTTAAGTGTTAGTGTTGAAGTGGTACAATTGAAATTTACTAAATGTTATAAATTGTTGGAGTATGTATCTAGACACATGATTATTTGATTTGTCTTCAGTTTAAGAAAATATATGCTGAACATTAATTACTGTAATACATTTTAGGAAGAATAAAAAAAAAGTGCCCTACATTTCACCAATTTCTTTTTCTTATAAATATTGTTGCTATGGCTTTATGGATAGGAAAATTGTAGAGTTAGATAGAGTAGATAATATATGGCATTAACTGTCAATTACATTAAGAAAGCCTATTTCTGTAAAATATTATCACTATATACTGTATCAATGAGACTCAAAAATGGATGACAGCAAACTTTTCTTAACCACTGAAAAAAGAGAGATGAAATTATTGGTTAAAATCATGTTGCTAATATATTGCTGATACCTTCTGTGAACCAGACCTTTATGTCTACATCACCGGCACAAATAATGTAGGTTTTTTTTTTTCATAGATCTTTCATTTAACACTGACTGTATCCAAAATGTGCTCTCTACAGCTTAGAAATATTTTTCAGCTGAGGCAGCTTCTCACAGCTTGTAGGATATAGATACATTTTAAGGGCATTCATCACCAGAAGAATCAATTATTGTAATATGCTCTTCTCAGGAATCCTAATGTGTAGTCTTTCTTCATTTAATGCAAAAATGCCACCCACAAGATTAGAACTAAAAATGTACACACACTTGTTTGGCTTTATATATATTTCTATGTATGCATACATCTATTTCTATATAGATGTATTTATTTTATATTGTCACAGTTCACTCAGACATCCCATGTGAAACAAGCTAGGAACGCAGGAAAAACCAGTGAAAGGAGACAGAGGAGGACTGAGCCAGATTTACATTTTTTTTCTGGAATTGCATTGAATATCAGCAGGAATGACAAAATGAAAAAGATAGAACTTTAACTTCCAGTTGAGTGAATAAGACAAGGGGACGGCAAATGAGGAAGGTAAGTTCATCTGTGGTTTTCAGGCAAAAAGTCATTCAGTCCGAGGGACAGCTCCAAGTAACACGTTACAAGAGAACCAGCTCTGCTAATGGGGAATGGAGGCAAGAGTCCCATTCTGTAAAATCCTCTGCTAAAACAAGAATTATTAAAATATGTGTAATTAAAGATATCTTGTCATTTACCTCGCCAAGTGGCCCCTAGAACTCACTATATGTATACTGTGAAAGCCATAATACAGGGACTGGCATCTCGACAGAGATGGATGGTGATTCCTTGCCTGGACGGGATTCCATAATGGAAGGATGTGGATGGACATGCATCCTGACCAGATTGGCTGTTGGCCCCTTTCTCAGCTGGGAGGCCATAATGGAAATACAGAGGGACACTGCTTTCATATATTCCCCCTTTACACAGGGTGGCAGCATTTCTCTGGTGGAACTCCCGTTTGTACACCCACAGGGCGTATTGGAAGTTGTAGTCCTGCTGGACAGCCTTGTTGGGGTACTTGGGTGCCACTAGGGGGAGCTGCAGGAGTGTACTACTGCTACTATGGGGGGCTTCCTTCCAGCCCTGAACTGCTTCAGACATGCAGTACTGAGGCAACTGAAGTTCTCCTGGTTCTGGCATAATAGAAGCTGCCTCCCCTGTATAATAATAATAATACATTTTATTTATTCGTAGGCGCCTTTCCAAACACTCAAGGACACCGAACAATAGATAAAACACACATTATAAACAAAACTAAAATATAAAAATTAAAATCAGACAGTGCAATTGTAATCAAAGAGAAAAAGCAGTCTTAAACAAATACGTTTTAAGTTTAGATTTGAAAACTGAGAATGAATGAATGTATCAGAGAGTAAGAGTCGAGAGGCAGTTGGACAATGGTTGCAAACGACAGGTAGATATTTTGAATTTTACATGATGCTGGCCCGGTTTTAACCCTCTGAACGTGATTTTGTAAAATAAATAACTCTTTATTTAACCCTGAATCTCTGTACAGCTGAGTTGTGTTTGGGTCTTGGGGCCACAATATGTATCAATATTTTAAAATTATGACCTGGTTTTTATGATGTTTCAACAGCTTCTTCTTAATAGAACAATCAAAAGAGCCTTTACTGAGACCCCACAGTGGTTTCTCACCTTTCTACCACATGTGACTTAACAAAAGTAAAATACATAAACCCAATGATGCACTCTATTTTAAATATACTCATTATCTTGAGAGTATGAAATGTTGCAACTCTGGATTTCTAGCATCCATTGTAATTCATGCTGTGTGATATATTTTCAATCAAAACTATTTCTATCTAATTTATTTTCTTAAATGGGACACAAACGCCTTTCACATGTGTGTGTGTATCACTGTGTGTGTTTCATGTGTGTCGTCATTGTCCTTGCTTTATGTGCCCTTTCTTGCCATCCTCCCACTTTATGAGTAATCAACACAAGGTCAGAAGGAGCCATTTTAGTGTAATTTCAGAAAGAACCAAGGACTGGACAAAGCCAAGGGCACTCGTATGGAAATCTCTCCTCTTCTCTGCCTTAGTTAGTATAGAAGCTGAGCAGAGCAAACGTTTCAAGGATTCCACAAGTTTGATTTTTCTATTCTATTTCTTCTGATTAGACTCTATTTTGCTTTTTATGTCTCATTTCTTGACTGCGTAATTTTTTTCTTCTTTTTGGATTGCATGCTACTTTTTTCTGTACACCTAACATTGTAAAGTGTGCTGCAGCTTGCCTTTTTGAAGGACACCCTGCTAAAAATAAAGTGATCTGAACTTAGTTCAATTTTTAGAAACCATCTGGCAGATGTAAGTTAAGGAACTCCAAGGATTTTGGGATTCATATCATGTGTGATCACTTTTTAACTGATCCAGTCATTTTTAAGAGCTAATAACTGTATAAACGTTATATGACTTTTGGCTTTGACCTGAGAATATAAAATTTAATCTTGTGTTTTCCATCTTACTTTGAAACATACATATAGTTTTTAAATTACTACAGCTTTTTAGATAAACAGTACTCATATGTAAAACTATAGCCTTATCAATTAGGTAAGGGTTTATTAATTCAGATCTCTTTCGCAATGCTTTAAATAGTTAAGAACCTCTTACAAAAAAATAGAACAAAACATAAACATAATGCCGAGCACCCAATAATCAGCATAGCAATTGACACCACATCGTTCTGCTGAACGTTTTAAAAGGAAGAGCTGTGCTTTTGAACTTTGCGACAATACAAAGTGGCCCACTACATTGTGCATTGACCTAAAGATATTTCAGATATCCCTGAGAGAAAATATAATGCCTTGAGTGAACTATCAGACAAATTTTATTTAGAGACCGGCAGAAAACAAAGGAACTTTATTGTACTACTTTAGGTAATTTGTTGGTCAAAATCTTTAAGGATAAAACCAAAGTCGTACTTGAAAAAAAGTCAAAATCAGAGCTTTGTTGATTCTTTGAGTGCAAGTGTCTCACAAGGTCTTTCTTTTAACTAAATAAGCAGTATAAGCACTCATCTTGCACACCTATATTATGACTGTCACACTGCATAATAGTGACCAAACGCACAAAAATAGAGGCACCAACTGTACTGTACACCAGGATGTCAGCAGGTTTTTAATTAGAAAGGAAATCAGGAGACAAATTAAGGCCAATAAAATAAAGGCAAAAGTTTGATACTGGAAAGAACAATATATAGTAAACAAAACTCAGTGATATTTTTGGCTGTCGTTTTAAAATAGATAAGGAAAATACTGTGCTCCTTGACCTAAATTTTGGTTTGCCATATCAAAGCTGAGTTCTAATGACAGACTTCTCATTTCTTTATGAATATTCTAGAAGTGCCTGAAAAATCTGCTAAAGAATGGCAGCATCTATTAGCTTCAGTAGATTATGCAATGCACGTAATTCTGGCAATGAGCTGCCTTACTGAAACACATCAAGAAAGAACTATTGGACCTTCCAAAAGAAGTACTAAATGATCCAAGAAATATGTTTTTCATCCTTCTGTTTACCCACTCATCCATTGTCTAAACCTGCACAATCTAACTGAATATCACAGCAAGTCACAAGGCAGGAACAAAATTGGGGCAGGTAGTCACTCTATAGCAGGGCACGCTCACTTATAAAGGGCTGATTTAGGCTCAGCCTAAGACATGAATCTTCGAGTAGTGGTAGGAAAACCCAAGTGTTTGTTTATTTATGAATTCAGGCAAACAAAGCTCACCAGTCCTATCCACTTAATTTTTCAAAAAAATAACACCAAGTCTAGCTTTGAAAGTCCCTAAAGTCCTCCTGTCTATCACACTACTTGGTTCTCTGTTCTCTGTATGAAGAAAAACTTCCTAATGCCTGTGCAAAATTTATCCTTAACTGTGTTCCCGTGTTCTTTTGGTGAACTCATTTTAAAGTAACAGTCTCGATCTGCTGTACTAATTCCCTTCATGATTTTAAAAACTTCAGTCATGTCACCTCTTAATCTTCTTTTGTTTAAACTGAAAAGGCTCAGCTCTTATAAACATTCTTCATAAATCATCTTCTGAAGTCCTGAAATCAGAGTAGTCACTCTTTACTGGACTTTTTCTGTTACTTTTTTACCCTTCAACATTTGAAGGCATTCGTGAGTGTTAAGTAACAGTATGCCTAAATACAAAATAAAAAAATACAGGAACAGAAATGTACATGAAAGAGCATTATTCTCTGCAATAAAGATGAAATGTCAAAACTCTCCTGATTAAGATAGAAATGACTGTCTAAAAAGAATGTGTCCTCACCTCTGCATTACTGACACAGCATCCTAAGTCTTTCAAAAAAGGAAAAAAAAAGTTATTTTAATTATTAAGTATTGAAACTTGTAAATATAAAAAACATAGCTATACCAAACCTGTCTATTACATTTCTGTCAGGCTATTGGTTTGCCAGTCTGTTGGACAAGATTCAAGTGATTTATAAACACTACTTTCTCAATGGCTGCAAAGTGACTTTATTCTTTTAATTTGAAATTATTGTTTTTGTTTTATTTAATATAAATCTATTACCTTGTTTATCTGTTTATAAATAATGAGCCTTTCACAGGTCAGGCACAGTAAACTGTTCAGTAAAATAATCCATCATAGATCACTGGTGGTTTTTAAATTAACTACAATATACAGTGCATCCGGAAAGTATTCACAGCGCATCACTTTTTCCACATTTTGTTATGTTACAGCCTTATTCCAAAATGGATTAAGTTCGTTTTTTTCCTCAGAATTCTGCACACAACACCCCATAATGACAAAGTGAAAAAAGTTTACTTGAGGTTTTTGCAAATTTATTAAAAATAAAAAAACTGAGAAATCACATGTACATAAGTATTCACAGCCTTTGCTCAATACTTTGTCGATGCACCTTTGGCAGCAATTACAGCCTCAAGACTTTTTGAATATGATGCCACAAGCTTGGCACACCTATCCTTGGCCAGTTTCGCCCATTCCTCTTTGCAGCACCTCTCAAGCTCCATCAGGTTAGATGGGAAGCGTTGGTGCACAGCCATTTTAAGATCTCTCCAGAGATGTTCAATCGGATTCAAGTCTGGGCTCTGGCTGGGCCACTCAAGGACATTCACAGAGTTGTCCTGAAGCCACTCCTTTGATATCTTGGCTGTGTGCTTAGGGTCGTTGTCCTGTTGAAAGATGAACCGTCGCCCCAGTCTGAGGTCAAGAGCGCTCTGGAGCAGGTTTTCATCCAGGATGTCTCTGTACATTGCTGCAGTCATCTTTCCCTTTATCCTGACTAGTCTCCCAGTTCCTGCCACTGAAAAACATCCCCACAGCATGATGCTGCCACCACCATGCTTCACTGTAGGGATGGTATTGGCCTGGTGATGAGCGGTGCCTGGTTTCCTCTAAACGTGACGCCTGGCATTCACACCAAAGAGTTCAATCTTTGTCTCATCAGACCAGAGAATTTTCTTTCTCATGGTCTGAGAGTCCTTCAGGTGCCTTTTGGCAAACTCCAGGCGGGCTGCCATGTGCCTTTTACTAAGGAGTGGCTTCCGTCTGGCCACTCAACCATACAGGCCTGATTGGTGGATTGCTGCAGAGATGATTGTCCTTCTGGAAGGTTCTCCTCTCTCCACAGAGGACCTCTGGAGCTCTGACAGAGTGACCATCGGGTTCTTGGTCACCTCCTTGACTAAGGCCCTTCTCCCCCGATCGCTCAGTTTAGATGGCCGGCCAACTTTAGGAAGAGTCCTGGTGGTTTCGAACTTCTTCCACTTACGGATGATGGAGGCCACTGTACTCATTGGGACCTTCAAAGCAGCAGAAATTTTTCTGTAACCTTCCCCAGATTTGTGCCTCAAGACAATCCTGTCTCGGAGGTCTACAGACAATTCCTTTGACTTTATGCTTGGTTTGTGCTCTGACATGAACTGTCAACTGTGGGAGCTTATATAGGCAGGTGTGTGCCTTTCCAAATCATGTCCAATCAACTGAATTTACCACAGGTGGACTCCAATTAAGCTGCAGAAACATCTCAAGGATGATCAGGGGAAACAGGATGCACCTGAGCTCAATTTTGAGCTTCATGGCAAAGGCTGTGAATACTTATGTACATGTGCTTTCTCAATTTTTTTATTTTTAATAAATCTGCAAAAATCTCAAGTAAACTTTTTTCACGTTGTCATTATGGGGTGTTGTGTGTAGAATTCTGAGGAAAAAAAATGAATTTAATCCATTTTGGAATAAGGCTGTAACATAACAAAATGTGGAAAAAGTGATGCGCTGTGAATACTTTCCGGATGCACTGTATGTTAAAATGAATGTGACATTGTAAGGTGCCACATTATGTTATTGGTGACTAAAGAATAAAGCAGTAATAATAAGTTAATACTGGTGGAAAGACAACATTTTCATTAAAATATATGAGTCTGCAGTGCTCATCACATAAAGACAGCTCCACTATTATTACCTGAAGGCAACCAAGCAGCTTACAATACATCATACAGGACAGGTATGGTCCTAAAATTGGGACTAACTGGTGCAAATGCTTGGGAAATATATGAAGGTACGGTAATAATACATATGAAAACTGTCCAGTCAAGTGTCCATGTTTGCAGCACTGTGTGAAGTGTCAGAAGCAGGTCAAGATGAGAGGTCAGTCTGTAATGATACTCATATCCTATTTCTGTCATTTTTTATTCCTAGGTGAATTTGCTTGGCTAATGGAGACTAAGCAAAGGATTGCAAAAGTTAAAAGAACAGTTTAATGAAAAAAGTTCCAAACGTTACAATTTTTGAAACCTTTCTGTTTTGTCAAAATTAAATGTTATCATGGCTTCACTCAGATACTAATAATTTATAATGGTTACCAGAGAGAAAAACAGCACTACATTTTTACACTTAATTTATTTAATAAAAAAGTTTTCCAATATGGGTGAAAAGGTATAATTTCGTTAGATTTAATAACTGGCTTGACCTTTTATAAATAAAAAATCAACAGCCATAAGAATCCTATAGATGTTAATCAGTCAATCACATTGCTTTCAATGACGTTTGGCCCCTTACCTTCTGGAATAACACTTGAACAGTTAAGGCTCTTCTAGTTCGAGCAGCTCATTTTTGGTCACCAAATATATTGGGTTCAGGTCAAACTTTGTAGATTTTTCTTTTTTTCAGCTATTCAATTATAGTCTTTTGCATATCATTAGGATCAAAACTCTGTTGCACATTGGACAGAAGATCTTTTAGCTGTGATATTCTTGGATTTAAAGTAGGATAACTTTCTTTCAAATATGACATATCATTCAGGTTCCCAAACAATGCAGCATCCCCAAACTGTCCCACTATCACTGCAATGAATGGCACATGATACATGGCATGTTCTTTCTGTGGACTGTGGTGTGGTTTTATTATTAATCCACTAGTCCAGTTCAGAACCATGGGGGCCAGAATCTGTCCAGTCAGTATATGTTACAAAGAGGGAAATAACCATGGACTGGGCAATTCATTACTGGGTCTGCTTACACAAACACTTGCCCTAACACGTGGCCAACTTAGAATTGATACTTAACCTAATACTCAGGTCTTTGGGATGCAGAAAAACAGGAGTATCTTAGGTGGAGCCCATTTAAATATAGGGGAAAACAAGGAAACTCTGAATTAGTATGCAGATTCTTCCAAACCATCAATGGTTGCCGCCCATAGTATGTTTTGTGTATCTTTAAAAATTATAAAAAGATTCTGATTCTAGAGGGTATTCTAGTATGAATGTTCACTAGTTTGAGGTATTGGGTGATACTGACTTTGAGGGTTGAACTTAAGCTTGAATCTATGGTTGGGATGTACGCTGTGGGAATCTTGCCTGAAGAAGGGACCTGAGTTGCCTCGAAAGCTTGCATATTGTAATCTTTTTTAGTTAGCCAATAAAAGGTGTCATTTTGCTTGACTTCTCACTACATTCATAATGGTTAACACAGTACAACACCCTAGTACTATCAAAGTCAGATAAGTTTCACAACATAATTTCTTAGGTTGAGATGAGATTCTAGCTTGACTATTCACTGTAGTTGTCTCCTCTATAATTAAATACTGTTCCAACCAGAAATTGCTCCTGCCACACACTTGTTTCCACTAGGATAGGCTTGGCAACACTGAAATGAACAAGCAAAAAAGGATTACAGAATTAAGGAAAAGGTTTAAATAGCCATCTGAAAAAATCTGTTTTTAGCAATATGCCTTTCTGATGGACTTTTTAGCTATGGGGTATAGAGAGAATGATTTGTACTTTTTAAACGTAGAGTGTTACAGTAGTTAGGTCTGCTGTACTGTATGCCAAGAGTACTCACATTCAGTCCTGGAGGGCTACACTAGCTGCAGGTTTTCATTCTAACCAGTTTCACAATTAGAAGCCAGGCCTAGCATACAGTCATTCTTGGTATTTAATTATATAGCTTGTTAGTGCATCGATTTTTCCTTTTTTTATTATTGTATTGATTTTATTTGAAGAAAACAACATTCCATGCAATCATGTCAAACTTAACCAACCAGAATTCAACCCCCGCCCGACAGAAAGAGAGGAAAGCCAACAGTACAGCAAATCTTTAAAAACAATAAAGAAAGGAAAATGTTCTTTTCCCTGATATGAATGCCTATTCTAAGATTTGATGAATTAGATCTTACAGTATTTTAAAAAAAGTTTTGAACAGATCCTCTAAGTGAGAATGTATTTTTCCCCTCTGGCATCAGTTACCCACTGGTTTATAACAGGTGGGCTAGAATTCTTTTAGCTGAGCAAGATAGGTCTACGTGCTAGTTGTATGGTATAGGAAATTACAATCAATTTGTCCTTCTCCACTTTAAGACTATCTGGGAGTACACCGAAAACAGCTGTTAATGGGTTGGAAGTGATTGTGACATTTAGGCTTTCTGATAGGCATTCAAAGATTTTGGTGTAGAATTATGTTAATTTGGTGAGTGCCCAAAACATGTGGCCCAGTGAGGCTGGAGCTCATTTGCAACACTTGCATGTTGAATCTTGCCCTGGATACATTTTGGACAATTTTAAATTAGATAAATGTGCTTGATAAAAGAGTTTAAGTTTGATGATTGAATGCTTTGCACATATGGAGCTAGAGTGTATTCTATGCATGGCTGCCTTCCACTCCTTTTCTGAGTAAATTGTTTTATATATTATTGAGATACTGTCTGAGTCTTCAAGACTGATCGGTATTTCTTCAGGAATAAAAATGGGTGGGAGGTGAGGAAAATTGGTTAGGTTCCTTTTAGCAAAGTTTATGATATGAAAGTTGTGGAAAAATTGGGTTGATAGGAAATTAAATTTGAAGCTTAACTGTTTCTAGGATGCAAAGACATTATCTATTAACAAATCCCTAATTGTTTTAATCTCAGACGTTTTCCAAGGATTAAATTATTAGCATTAGGTTTGAGAAGGTAGAAAAAAGTGATTATCATGCAGAGGTGCAACAGATAAATGCTTCTCTGTCTTAAAGTGATTCCTGATTTGTTTTCATATTCTGAGTGGCTGATGGACAATTAGATTATTAGTATGTTGACGGTAATTTGTATTTGCTGGGGCATAAAGCAGGGCATATACTGTAAAGAAGTGCAACAAGCTTTTATTTCTATTGCACATCAATATGTGTCAATGTTAAGGTCTTTATAGCTTGTAAATTTTCCACCCAGTAATAAAATTGAAAGTTATGTAGTGCCATGCCACCTTCTGCTTTAGATCATTGTAGAGTTGCCCTTTGTATGCATGGATGTTTTGAATTCCAAATAAATAAGGTTATAACTGAGTCTAATTTCTCAAAGAACAATTTGTTGTTATATATGGGGATATATAACAATTTATTTGTGGGGATATATAACAATTTATGAAGTAGAAAAAGAAGCTTGAGAAAGATGTTCATCTTTCTTTTCACATCTTGTTTAATTTTATTTACCCCTATGTATTTGAACTGATCTGCTACAATAAATGGGAAGGTGTCCAGTCTAATATGGTGTGTTAGAGAGTTCACTGGAAAAAGCACACTTTTATTCAAATTCATTTTAAGTCCATATACATTCTGATATTCTGCTACTGCATTTAGGGCTGCTGGTGCAGACGTTTCTGGGACTTATATGTATGCAGTACCATATCATCTGCATGTAGTGATATTTTCTGTTCAAGTACTTCTCTGATAATCCCCTTTATCTCTGATATATTTCAAAAGTGAATGGCAATTGCAAAGAGTAATGGTGATTGAGGGCATCCTTGTCGAGTACCAAGTTCTAGTTTAATGTAGTTTGAAATAATGTTGTTAATACAACCAGTGGATTCTGGTCTGGCATAAAGAAGTTTTATCCACGTGCATATGCCTGGGCCAAACATAAATTTTGCAATGTTTTGAAAAGGTAGTCCCATTCAACCATGTTAAATGTTTTTTCTACGTCCAATGATAATAAGAGCTCTGGTTAGATAGATTTTGTGGGTGAGGATATTATAATTAAACAGATATCTAAGATTCTAAGCTAAGTGTCTGCCTTTAATAAATTCAGTTTGGTCTTGTGATATTACCGCTGGAAGTACTTTCTCAGTCCTTTTAGCTAGGACTTTAGGGAGTATCTTAAAGTCATTATTCAGAAGTAAAATTGGTCTGTATAATGGGCATTGTAACAAGTCCTTATTTTTCTTCAGGAAGACAGTAATTAATGCTTGCCAAAAAGTTTGTGGTAGAATTTTGTTTTCTCTAGCTTCTATAAACACTTCTAACAGTAGTAGAGCTAACTTACTTGAAAACATTTTATAAAATTCCACTAGGTAGCCATTAGGGCCTGCTGCTTTCCCACACTGGAGTGAATTTATAGCATCTAGTAATTCGGAGAGTGTCAGAGGTTTATCCAGTTCCTTTGCACTAAGAGTATCTAGATGTAGTATATGTGATGCACCAAAAAACTCATTAGATTGCGTCTTATCTTTAAACTGGGTATAATATAGGACTTATGTGTGTGTTATGCTTTTAGGGTCAATGATTTTATCTCCATCTGTGTTGGTAATTTCTCTTATTGCGTTGCGAGCGTCCTACTTGTGGGTTTGTTGAGCTAAGATCTTATGAGCCATTTCTCCATGTTCATAGTTTTGGTGTCATAATTTAAAGATGAGCTGTTTGTTATTTTTGTTCTCAAGAGATTAAATTCTGATTGAAGAACCTATGTTTTTCCTATAAAGTGCCTCATTTGGAGACCTGGCATATTCTTAGTCTATTCTGGTCATTTGCTAATTAACTCTGACGCCTTCTTGGTTTCAAATTTATTTTTGTGGGAAAGATTTGAAACAATCTGCATCCTTTCTTCCAGGACAAATCTTTATCACATTGTGATTTTTTTCATTTGCTGAGAATGTTATTCATATGTTTTGTGGTCCAGAACAGATTTGTACCTCTTGACCCTTCCCTTCTCGTTTATTTATTTCAAAACATTGTATTAACATAGATATATCATGATGCATTTATACAGTTTTAAACTGAAGCATGTTAGCTAGGGAGCTGGTAGTTCCTTTGTCATTTCCACTAAATTATTAACTGATGGCTGGTTAAAAAAACAGGCAATAATTAAAACCTTAATGCAGCAGCAGGCAATGAAGTGGTCTGAAAAATAACAAAAATGGTAACTAAAACTAAGCCCCAAAACATATTGCTTTAGTAGTAAATAAATGTGTTCTAATTAAAAATATGGTTAAAGCAAAAGCCATAAGCCACTGCGAACCTCGAGGACTGGAGCTGAGTACCCTTCCTGCATATTATACGCATTTACAAACATGATTGGTCTATTAGTCCATTCTGTAAAAATGTCATTGGATAAACGTATGTTATGATAAACTAAAGGCTTTACTGTAGCTGAAGCTCAGTTGTTTGTCAGGAATGTACCCCAAGCAACAGGACTGAGATACACAGTTGAATCTGAGATTCTGGGCTGAAACATAAATTAGGAGGTAATTTCAATTTAAAATATAAGATATAAATATGGATAGGTGACTTTAGTATTCATATGTCTTGACCTATAAAACACAGAACTGAAACCTATGCTTTCACATTAGTCTATCCAAGAGTAGAAGGCTAGAAAAGAGAAATACTATTAAATATATACAAGGGAGCTAATCTGAAGAAGAAGACATACTGCATACAAGTACAATGCATTTTTTCTTGAACACAGATGAAGAAACAAATGTTCAGAATTGTTATTTTGAGCACCAGAGAAAAATTAGGGGATGGAAAGCACCAAAAGGGGGAACCAAGCTTGCATTGTAGTTGAGTGGGTGGCCAAGAAGTTCAAAAAGCAGGAGGTCAAAGAAAAACCAAAACAACAGAACAAGGGAATAAACCTTTTCAAACCAGAGTACCTAACAAGCACTACTGCCAAGTATACATTTTTATTTCAATGTGATACAACTGTAGTAATTGTAATTGTGAATTTCCCCTTGGGATTAATAAAGTATCTATCTATCTATCTATCTATCTATCTATCTATCTATCTATCTATCTATCTATCTATCTAATTTTCTCTGCTAAGTACCATCATCTTAAATAGAAGTGCTGAAGGCATACGTGGCTTCCAGGTCATGTGACTCATTATGGATGGCATTGCAACAAACAACATGAGACCATCAGAAAACAGCACAAAATGGTGGCGATTGTCATAGAACCCCATCTAACATGGCACCATGGTAACATCACTGTCATAATGATAAAATTCAAAAACAATAGTTCTAAAAATAGCACAATTTTTTTTTCAATAAGCCATAACACATAAATAAAATAAATGAAGCAAATAACCACTTTCTATGTAGAACTAGACCTTGCTCAAGCAATCAAGTACTCTTCAATATCAGAAACATGAAAAAAATATCTGCATCCATTTATGCAATGATGTTTAAAGTCAAAAAAGTACCAATAGAGCTTCCTGGCTGTTTTATAATTTCAAAATGTTCTGAGGTTATTTGAAAAATTGAAAAAATGTGCTAATGCAAAATCCCTTCTGTCCTTTATTTCTTTCAGGTTGTAATATCTGGAGCATGAACTATGTCAGAAGCATAATAGCAATTAATTAAAAGAGCTACCGAGAACTAATATTCCTGAAAAGGAAGCAGACAAATGTAAAGAACATTCCCCTTTCCATGTTCAGTTAAATTAAAATGAAGATAAACATGATTGGATTCAAAATAATATAATGCAAGGAAACAGAGTTTTTGGGAATACTTGCTCAGATAAAAAAAGCATGTAAAATAATGTCTGTCTCATGATGCTGATGCATACTGTTGATATAATGACTTAATGTAAATCTTTTTGAAAACAGCAGTTAAGGATTAAATTTCAGTTTTTCTTTTTTATCACCTCCCACACTGTCCCCCTGTTGCTAACATTATTGCTTAGCAGACAGAAATATAAAGAAAGCCTTTCAGAGTGCTCATCGACAACATGATCTAGATTTTTTGGGATAATGCCAATGCTGAGGGGATCATGCAGCAATTCTTGTCTAGCTAACTCAATAATTTGACAGTTGTGCAGTTATTTTCAATTGACTTGCAATTTTTTTTTCAATTCAAGTTGACAAGGAAAATTTTAGACTTGTTGGTTCAAGTTTCTTCTGTACCACCAACCTTTAACAAGTCAAACACACTATTTGTGGCAAACACAAAGAAAGCAATTAAATGAAAGTATTTTTCATTAATTGGAAACATCCTCTGTTTTTCAGTTTAAGGACCAAGACTTAAAAACAATAATGCTATATTAGTTTACAAAATTTGCTAAAAAAAAGACAGCTAGCATAAAACCATTTCCCACATCCTTACTTTACCAATTTCTACATTTTGCCACTGTGAAAGTTCAGATTAGCACTAAAGTACAAGACTAACTTCAAATATTTAACATCTGCTTTTACAGACTTTTCTGAAAAGGTAAATAGTGGGTGGCGCACAAAAAGTAGGCCTTCCATACAATCCACAATATCAGTGATGACTTCTGGGGTACAGACAGAAGGGTTTATTTGTTTCAGTGAATTGCTCACAGAACCAGTAGGGCCTCTATTTTCCACCCATTGAATGATTGTGCATTTCCCTAGAGCAGTGGTCCCCAACCTTTTTGACAGCAAGGACCACTTTATTAGATGCAAATTTTTCCACGGACCGGTCCTATGGGGGGGTTTGGGGGGCAATTTTATACACAATTTACATAACATTTCTTTTATTATTAAGTTATTAAGCAGTTCGCATACGTTTGCAACCTGAGATTTTTCTTCTTTTTTTGCATATAACAAAGACATATGCTTTGCATTTGCCACTCCAACAGATTGCACATCACAAACATTAACACTGTTATCGTTTTTTTCGTGTCTGCCGTTTCTATAGGAGGGTGACAATGAGTTAAATTCCAATGGATGTTTTTCAAATGTTGACAAGCAATAAGCAAAAGGTATCACTGAAAACCACAGAAAACAAAAACAGCAAAAAAAAAAAACAGTACGAGGAAAGTTAGAAGAAAGAATTTTTTTTACAATGTTTCTGTTTGGGGATCGTTGTGCAAACGTGCACATCTGAGCTGCGACCACAGATCTAACTGCTCTGTGGATGATTCATTCAGGGCATTTCAAGGTCACTTCGTTGTAATGAAAGCATCTGCTGAATGTACTTCGTAGTAACGCGATTTCTATAGACTCGTGTAATATGGGAAACTGTCGGGACCGTAACAATACTTTGTTGTAATAGTCTCTCACCTCGGTCTCTCTCCTCTCTCTGCGCCGCTGCAAAGCCCCGCCCACCAAGTGTTCTGAAAAGTCTGAGTGAGTCTCCGTTGCCGGCAGTTCTCTCGCGGCCCGGCTGTCAGACGGCTGCGGCCCGGTAGTGGGTCGCGGACCGGTGGTTGGGGACCCCTGCCCTAGAGCACTTGGATATTGTTTCTCAAATGCCTAATGTGACAATTTAAAGAAGCACCATCAAAAATTGCTCTTCCAATAAATATGGCACATCTTCTCTTCAGTATTCACACTGATAACAGAACTAAGAAGGAGATTTGGGTGGAGTGGTGGCTCTGTGGCTAAGGAGCTGCCCTGGTATCTGGAAGGTTGCTAGTTCAAATCCTATTGGGACCTTCGGCAAGGCCTTTAACATGAAATTTGCATTCTTAAGAACACAGGATGTTTGATAATTGAAAGAAGGGAATGTAGTATTCAAGATTGTTGGTTAACCAACAGCTGTATTGCTACAATCTCTAATTCAAACACATTCAAAATACTGCATGGTCTCCATTTCAACTTCACGACTCTGTAGTTTGTTCCTGATTCAAACAGCCCATCCTGGATTTAATCCTTAATGAATACCCCCTTAACTTCCATGAGTGTCCTTAAGTTTCTAATTTAATATGTGATGGAAAGGATTCTTTATTCAGATGTTATCTAAAAGGGTCATCAGTAGTACTCCTGCTCTGAGGAGTAGTTCAAAAAGCTAACCACAGCACTAACTCAGCCTATGCCAGAATTACGAAGCTTGCTCCCTTCTGTCAGTACCAATACAATCTTCACTCACTTTTGCTGAACCATCTTCTTTAGTGATTGTGAAAATCTACTTTTGGCCTCCAGAATTAAAGATAAGTTCATAGAAGACAAATCATTGTAATGTCTCCAGCCACACTTCTGACTCTACCCCTTCCATCCCAACAGGAAGCCATTGTTCATTTTGGACCTGCTGCCTTGGTTAAGACTCTCGACAGTATTTTTCTACAATAATATTTATTACGTTAAACCCTAGCCCTACCAATGGATGCTAAATTAAGATACCTGTTGGCTCCCTAAATAGTCCTACATATCTTTGTTGTCTTCCACTTTACATTATGCGCATATTAGAAGCACATCAATAAGGCTAAACATCTTTCATGGAATTGCCTATCCTTCTCTGCACATTCTTTGCATTTTTCTTTTTTATCAAGTGGCACATATGTTAATATCACATAAAATGGTAAAGTGAATACTTGATGTACTTAATTTTCTGTACTATTATTAGCTGGAAAAAATGTAGAGCAACCATTGAGCTTTCCTGTAATACAGAATATGGGAAGTGATTATGTTAAGAATTTATATTTTCAGACTTTTTATTTTTATTTGTATACATATTGTGCAGGGAAATGAAGTTTCCCTTGACAGCACCCATACTAATGCTGCATTCAGTTTGAACTGGGAAGTTGGAAATTCCAAGTTCCTAGTCAGAATGTTCAACTGGAAGCCCCCACAAGTCAGATTTCCTACTCAGAAACTTGGGGCTAGTCTGTCAAGTCCAATTTTGCCCAATTTCATATTATGATGTCAATCCAAAATGATGATGTACACCTCAAACTTTAATGAAAGCTGTAGTATTATATTCTTTATTAGCACTCCTGACTATTTGTGTCAGTTGTACACACAGTATTGTCCAATCTCTGTCTGTGGACCACATTTCTATGATGTTTGGATGCACAAAATACCACATAATGCGTAGTTCAGTAGTTGTTCAGAGCAAGCAAGACATGGGTTTTCTTGGATGCATCCATATTGTTTTTCTGAAAGTCAACTCGGGTGTGATTTCATTCCCAGCTCCGACATCTGACTTCTGAGGTAAACTGAATGCAGCATAAGCATTATAAATCAGTGGATTATCAATGTAATACTCCTTTATGTTTTGTACTAAGATTATAAGCTGGCTCTACCACACACAACCTAACAGGGCCAACTTTTGTCAGCCTCCTCCTGCGTTCAAAGTATGGTTCTGACTTTATGTGTTTGCAGAATTGGAGTAATAGCTGCTTAAAATGAGCTGCCATGAAATCTGAAGGCCCACGATAGATTCACAAGTGTAAAGAATCACATTATTGTAAGCATTTTAAAGAAGGAATTGTTCTAATAGCTATGCATTAACAGTAACATTAGAGTTAAGCTGTATTTCTGTTTCTGTTACTAAACTGCGTAAAGAGTATTTTATGCGGGTTATTTATTTCACACTGCTACTCTTTGAATTTGGGTCTTTCTTATGTCACATTGTGATGACACGCATGTTAATTTAGACATATAAGATAATTCAATAAGACAAATTTATGGAAGTCAATCAGAATAGTTTACTACCCTACCATTAAATCTGCTGAAAACATCTATAAAGACTTCTTGTTGAGCACTAAATGCAGTATCTAAAAGTTTATATTCTTTGAGGTGATCAGATGCTAGAAGGAAACTCTCTGCCCGACAGATGGAGGCAGCAAGTCATAACAGATTATGAGCTGGTGGTTGATGGAGGATGAAACTTTTGTCTGCTGCCGATTTGAACAGAAGCTTCTTTCCAGAAGTTTATCTTTTTCTTTCTGAATGTTCCCTTAACTCCTAAAATATAAGATAAACACTAAAAAATTAAACTGATTAATCATTTTACACAGTGAGCACTAGATTCAGATTTTTTTCAAATAAAATGACACATTAAAAGACATTTAGAGTGTTATGTTTATATATAAGTAAAGCTAGTGATTTCCAGTTTAAACACTGATATGTTTATTAAGATTTTTTTATAATATACGCAGTATACAATATATTTTGCAAAATTTAAAAACTGTGGATTGGTCATAAAACGAATGTTGCCTTATGTACCATTTGCATATGCTAGATTTGATTCACGAGTAGACTGACACTCCATTACAGATCATTGTTTACATGTACACACAAAATGTAGACACATTTTCTAAAGATAATGACCTATATTTGTATTAAAATTAATTTTACAATATATTTAAGGATGCTCAACGTCTGTTTAGATTTTAAGCACTCTTCCCATGTCCAGAGCTTAGTTGTCGACCTTAAATCGCCCTGTCAGTGAGTGTGGGTGCATGTTTGACCGTCCCCTGTGATGGACTCTCACCGGGCCTATGGTTGGTTCTCGCCTGATGATTTCCACTTCAGCCTTGTACAACCGTGAATTTAACGAAGTGGCATCAAAAATGAATAAATGGATATAAAAACAAGTTACATGTGCTTATAAATTATATTCCAAGCTCTTCTCAGATTGATTGCTTATTTCACTACAGTTTATTATTCATCCATGTTGAAGTAATATGTTTTTAATTAACAAAATTGAGAAGCTAAAAAGATGATATGGTCCCACTGTTCCACTAAAGAATATTTTTTACTCTTGCCTTAATCTTAAACATTTAATGATTAATTTAGTTTTGTTCTATTTACTATCATTTCCCTTTCCCTCTAATCAATTATATGGATATGGAATAAGAGTACAAACCCATATCTGGTCTTGGATCGACTAAAATCTGACCACAAGTTAAACATAGTAATGATGGTGCTGATTAGGAACAGATCTCACAGTTTTTGTCTGTTTCTGTTCTTATTGAGTTGTGGATTAATTGCTATCTTTAGTTGAATCCTATAGCACCATAAGGACAGCTTCTAGACTTAAACCCATGTTTCCTGTTGCTCTGTTATTAACACGTTTCTCCTGGAGTTCTAGCCATTTTACCATTTTGTGCTTCCTCACTGCATACAGTCGCATGTGTGTCTGTTTTATTTTTCCTTCACCATAACTGTATCTAGCCATTTGGAAGTGAACTTTTTTAAACATGCCACTCATGTTGCACCATGGGTATTTTCCCAAAGGTATTCCAGTCATGCTGGCCAGTGAAATGCTGTTTTCTCTTTGGGAATGGTATTTTGGAAATGTAGTCGATATACTACAGCTGTCTTGACACAATCTAATGGAGCAATAAAGAAGAAGTGCTGTAGGATGGCCGAACTTAACAGATTTTGACAAGTTATTAACTCAGCTAATGTAAATGCAAATAGGTTATCTTACTTATTAGCAGCACAATTAGTTAGCCACCACTTGTTTTTTTTTTCTTCTTTTTTCCCAACACAAACATGCTCAGGATATTTAGATGATCTGCTATAATGAAATAATCCTATGAAACTGTAGATAGTTTTGCACCAGTGCTATTTCTGTTTTATAATGACAATCAATTTGAAGTACTGGATGACTTTGAAGTGTTTAAATGCAAGGCCAACAGAGGTGAGCAGCCCATTAAAAGAGATTGTGATGTTCTGTCTAGTGAATATAGTAAATATTGCCTTTTTCTATGAAGACATTTTTCTCTCTCTGCTAGTTATAGTGTTCTTGTTATCCTATTATACTTCAGCAATTTTCAATAATGGTCAGACTGCACATACTGCTATATACTGTAAGACTTATTGAAAGAATTATTTTATACTCGTGGTTGCCCTGAGAGATCCCATTTAGACTAGGGAGCTGTCCTTGAATCTTCTTTGGTTGGACACTTGACTAAACATTATGGATGTGGGAAGATTTGTGCTACTCCCTATTATTTTCAAGGAACTTGCACTTGTGAATGATATAATCTGATTTCGTTAAAGAGTGAGGAAGGAATAACTGGCCATAGAAAGTGTCAGAGTTACTGTACATTTATAAGAATTTAATTCAAAACAGTACTAGGCAATGTCCTTAAAAATTACAATTGAAAACTGTGCCAAGCTCATAATGTATCTAATTAATGGAACTCTTCTTGCAAACATAACCTTATCCATGACAGGCAGGCAAGGACCCATTAGCATAAACCTGAACAAGCCTGTAACCCAAGGTAAAAAAAGTCCCTGGAACCACCAAGACCAACAACATTAAAGGAATTAATGGAGGACCAGCCTTTCTCTTTTCTGCTACCTGCTTTACATGCCATGGCTAAGTATAACCCAGACAAACTATAAACTGGCAATAGCACCTTTTTGGACAGTCACACTCTGTGGCCCCCAAATAGAAGTCTCTTTCCCAGCATGTCTGATGTTAATACTGTAGTCATTTCTTCCTGACTGCTGACCTCTTCTCTATCTCATTCAGAAGACAGAAAATGCATGCAAGCTGAGGTATAACTAATGGATATACATAACGGTGGCTTACCTGCAATAACACTACACCCTGTAGTGTAATTTAGTCTTCACAATTATTTTACTCTTTTGTATTATCAACTTGTTTGCTGGCAAACAATTGTAAAAGAGATAACAACATCTGTTGTAACTGCTTAATTACAAATAATTTCTTATTTGTCTTTTAATTTGAAAGGTATATAAAACAAACCATTTTGTCATAAATTAATACATTTTACCTTTTAAGTTCTGAGTATATGTCTGATATACCAAACTGATGATTTGCATTATTTTCATTAGATTTATTTATTTAGTTGGTGGTTCAAAGTCCAACATGTCAAGAACTCATTAAAGGAATACTCCACTCAGAAAGTATATACTTGTATATATATTTATCTATTACTTACTCCATATGTTTTGTAGTGCTGGCTGAGAAAAACTTAACCTGTTGGGTTTTTTTTTTTTTTTATGGAAAAAGGAGACAACGAGAGTTCCTGAGACAACAGGCTTCAATGGAGACAAACGCTCACAGTGTGCACAATTTTCTCCCACACATGTATTTTTGCCAAAATATTGTTAAATAGACCACTTCAGGAAAACCCTCTCATGTACAGCTGGGGAGCACACTCAAACGAGAATAATTCTTTGAATTAAAGACTAACCTCTCCCCTCATTCGTTGGACTTCATGTCATATCAATATTGTTCTGAGAGAGGAGTACAGCTGCAGATTAGAAGTTAAAGAAAAGTGTGAAAAACTTTATCAGGTGGAAAGTAGACCTCATATTAATGCTTCAACAAGAAGAAGGTTAGTGAGTGTGGCATTTACAATCTGCCTTTGTAAACTCCAGAAATATGGTATTGTGGCTTAAAAAACAACAAATGAGGGGTCAACTGAGTTTTTATTTTAAAAAGTCACTTCCACTTGGACATGCTCCCCAGCTGTTCAATTGAGGCTTTTTCAGAGGTGGTTTACTTAACAACTAGCCACGCCACCTGCCAAAGACATAATTAAAAAATATTTGCTATCTCTTTTCCTCTGTATTCACATGTATGTGAATGTCTTTTCACCGGTGCTCCATCTATCAAGCATGTTCCCATTAAGCCTGCTTCTCAGACTCTGTCATTATTGTCTAGGCATCTTTCTCACCTCCTGTCTGGTTTTATACTTGCCATCTTTGAAGGCGACTCTCTCAGTGTGCCTCATACACCTTTACTCCTTCTTGTCTGTCTCATATTTGCGCTTTTTTTTTTGATGCGTTACCAAAGCCAAACTGACCAATCAGATTGCTCTGAGGGACTGGACAACAACCTTAGTGTTTTATTATATCTCTCTATTATAATAAAAAAATCCTGGGACGAGATGTGACTTTTTCAGGGAGATATTTTCATGTCCCGCGAAACGAGAATTTGTGCCAAGAGATTTAACCACACCACAAATAAAAGATAAAAAGTAGATGACAAAAAGTTGAACATCGAAGTAGAACATCATAAAGAATTCAAAAACATTGGCGCGATACACATGCAGAGCAGGTTAGAGATAATGAAAGTACTAAAATTTGAAAGTCTCAAAAAAATTATAGTTAAGATCGTTTTAGCGCAAACAAATGGAAATTATTACTCAGTGAAATATTGGAACAGTGAAAAGAGATTGAATATATTGTTCAGATTTAAACTTTAAGTCAAATCCACATACGTGAGTGGCAGAAATACGAAGTGGCTGGCGCGTAGCGCAGGCTTCAGGTTGGCGAGCAAAGCAAGCAGGTGGAAAAAACCCCTAGTAGTAGATATGTTAGAAAAAAAATACATGTGTTTGGGACATTGTGAGAATATAACTGAATATCTGACATATGGGTTATTTGATGTGAGTAAATTGAGATTTTCTTACATTAGTGTTTTGATATTGTGTGCTATTATTAATTGTTGGATTGTTGGTCTCCATTAAGGTCTACTGTCTCAGGAACTTTTTTTTTTTATATTTGTTAAACATAAAAAATGAGATTAATTATTTTTCTTGACTATCTCTACAAACATGAGGTATGCAAAAGAGAAAGCAATTATGATTTTTGGGTGGAGTATTTCTTCAGACAGCCATATTTAGCTAAATTAATATCATCCTTATTGTTTACATTTTCAGAAAATAATTAGACTTTTTAAAGGGCCTATGTTTTGAAGTTTTTTTTGCCTTGATATAATATGAAAAGTGCACTTTATATGGCCATTCTCTTCTGAACAGTTTTCAAATTTCTTGCCTTTATCTGTCTTGCCTTTAACTGAAGTACTTGCATAACTAAATGTGATTTACTTTTGTATTCAATACATAATGCATACTGTGATCTGTATTTCTGTATATTTTATATTTCATTTTATAAATTCTATTAGTAGTGAATTTCTTACAATATGTTCATATAGCATTTCACAAATATATGCACTTTTTAAATAAGGTTTCATTATTTTACTAATTATTCCTGTTTTGATTTGTTGTTTCAACAAGGTTTTTCTGTCACTATGAAGCTCAGCACTATAATTTCTATGCCATTTTATTACTGCCAAGCCTCACAAAAAGTAGTGTCATATAGAAAAAAATGGAAAATAGCTTTGCTGGGAAAATCCTACATTCCATTCCTTGCACTAAAACTCATTTTGCTTAACTGGAAAAGTCCTAACCTACCTCCCATAATTAAATGGGAAAGTGACATCTTTTACCATCTTGAATCTGAAAAATGTAATTTTGTTTGTAAACAATGGCTGAAGATTTGTCTTTTTTTACAAGCTGGCAAACATTCAATATTTTCATTTTAAAATAAGCATGCTAGGTCTTTGCTGCACCTAATCTTTATACTGTATGTGAGTAGTTAGATTACACTGGGCTCTTTTAACTTACTTTTAGTCTTTTAACTTTTGGTTGGACATGCAAATAGTTTTACTGAAGTCATACATCAGATAAGCTATTCTGTGTTTTCTATACATTATGTATGAATTTTAATACATTCTTTTTTATCATGGTGCTGAAGAGTGGCAACCTGGGCTCTCTTGTCTTACACATTGGTTGGTCATGCAAGTAAGATGATGAAGGAAATGTCTTTATTGTTGGGCTTTGTTTTCTCCAAACACCATTCAAAAATTCATATCCTCTTAAAATGCAAACCCAATTCAAATGAAAATTTACATATATAACCCTGACACCAGTAAAACTTCAGGATTGATACTACCTGGAAGTAAATGTAAGACAAAGGTATTGCCTCAAGATGGAGTTGGCAGGTAGAGGTGAAGAGAGTCGACTGGTCAAAGACAAAGCACAATGAATAACCAAAGCTGCAAAGCCAAAAAAAAAGATGAATCTCATAGTCAAAGTGCCCTGTAAGATTTGTCAATAACCGCAAAATCAAAAACACTCTAGCAAAAGAAACAATGCATGATGCCAGTTTAAATATTGTCACAATAATGACAATACATGGAGTGACATCCAGGATCATGCCCCCTAGTAAAGAGTTGTTGTATAATAGCAACTAACCCCAAAAATGGCGGCATTGCAATATTTCTAGGACATAACAAAAAAAAACATAGTAGTCTCAAATAAAAAACAAGGAGGAAAATAAAAGTGAATCCATAAAATCCATTCCTCATATTTCAAAACACCTGAATAAACAAAAATTATTCGTAGAGAAATGTTTCCAAATCCTGCGTAAAACTAATAAACATACCAGTGAGTCACAACAACAAAGAAGCACTTTTCACACAAATAGTTTTAGGAATCTAGGTGAATAATCTACTTACTTTGTCAAACTTCTTATGCTCTTGTAATATCTAAAAAGATGACTACAGCAAGGCAGAAAATAAGTGATATAATGGGATCATGAGTAATTTGTCATGAGCTAGAAGTCCCAAACACGTCCAATAATGCCCACTAGAGGGGATATCACCATCAAACCCCATCTAGCAATAAGGACAAGCACCGAATCTTTATAGAATAAAAGATTTATTCTTCATAAAAAACAAAGGCATTATGGAGCACAAAGGCAAAATGATATTTTCTGTAACAAGACAGCAATCCAAATCAAACAAGTCCCAAAACAAATTCAAATAGCAAGGACAAGACGCAAAGCAGAAGATCGAAACAATACAGAAAAATCGCAAGGTGTGTAGAATGTACAAAAGCTCAAGAGCTCAAGGCTCCAGAGAGCGTTCACAGTGATCCCCAAGGTCCGAGCGCAGTTGCTTGCGGTGATTGGCAGCTGGCCCCTCCTCTTGGGGGACCACCCAAAAAACACATAAAACGTAACAAAGGCAGCTTATATACAACAACAACGAAAATAAAAATGATGCACATAACCAACATAAATTAAATAATCAAAAGTGAACAAAAGACACATAAAACAAGAATTTGAATTCCAGCCAGAGGAGGAACCTTGGCTGAGACATGACGTGATTCAATTAAGGGGCGCACCTCTTACACAGAATTGTGGGATAACCGTAGTTCCCTGCCTCTGACCAACAGGTTAAATCTGGCTTTTTTTTCATTTCATTGCCGGAAAGGCCAATGTAAGCTAGGAGGTTCAAGTTTTTGAGAGTAGTGACCTGTGGCATGTGTGATGCAAAGGTTTTTGAATATTTATTATTTTTTTACAAAGTTCTGCAATAATTAAAATGTGTAAACAGGCACCGTTTAGGCCACACAGCTTGGTGTGCATTTTGAAAAACGTGCAGAATTGTCTCAATGTCTACTCCTGTCTGAAATTTTGCCTATTTATAGCATGCACTTTATTCATCACAGGGGATTGTGTCTGTATAAGATAAAAAATGAGCGTTGCTTGTGTCCAAAGCTCTGACACCTCATGACCCTAAGTAGAGTTAAATAGATTTAAAAAAATAAAGATGGATGCAAGCTCTACTTCAGAGGCATTGGTCACTGTATGAATTTTATGAATAGCAGAAACCCACAGGTCAGTGAAATGCATCATACCTGGCATACAGTCAAGCAACATTCACTTAGATTAGGACTCAATTTGTTAAGCTGTATTGTGTCAACAACTAACTGTCATTTTTTATATGTGAATGAATTAGAGAAGAAGTTAAAATAATTTTATTGTAAACAGAAATGTTATGTTATGTTTTTCATCTCAGAAACAGCGGTAAAGTACAAGTGCATTAAATTATCTATCCCAAGTTGACATCATTAAAGCCAGGTCAGCTTTGTTGTTTCATTACAACAATTACAAAAATCACAAAGGAATGCATGCCTTTAACTAAATGCTACCTCAAACACTTTACAAATATTTTAGCAGCCATCAGTTATACTTCTTGACCCAAAACATGCGGTCACCTCATGGGCCTTTCCTCCCTCTGCTTCTTTTCTCTTTCTCCCTACATCAATGATTCCACTTTCAGTTGCAAATCCGTGAAACTGCTGCAGTTTGCTGATGATACCACAATAACTGGCATCATGCCATGAGAGATGAAGGTGGAACAGCTCTTCAGTCGGTGTGCCCTCGGCTGTCTGAAGCTGCCTGGTATGAAAATGTGTGAAATGGTTATGCACTTCAATAGGCCGTCTCTCTGCTGATCCTTTAGTTATGATATAACTGTCAGTAGAGTGAAATCATTTAAATTCTGAGGCTCACTCATTAAATACAACTTATGTTGAAATGAAAAGATCATCTTATACAGTTTATTCTTTCCCAGTCAGGGTTGGCTCATTTTTATAAAGCATTTAAAGGAAGTATCCTCCATGACAGTTGGGTCTGACAATGGATCAATTCACTCAGAATCCAAACTACTGGATAGGTTCTATGCACACCTTGGGTCAAGAAACACTCAGACATTGTAATAAAAGACAACACCTGCTTATGTTACCACCTTGTTCAGTTATTACAAATCAGAAAACATTAAAGGTCATTTAACCGCTGCCCACCCCAATATGTCTTCTCTTTCATAGTCACTCTAGTCATTCAAATGATTTGACAAACCGCTGTCTCCCAAAAAGACTCCTAGAACAACCCTCTTCCTCGCAATTAAAATGCATATTACATTGGTTTATTGCAGCATCTTCATTTTCAGTTGACTCATATAATGTTGGGGTGATGTCTGCATACCATTTGTAAATTGTAATGTCTGATTTTATGCTACTGTTATTGAATTTGTTGCATATAAATAAACCAATATATTTTCATTCATTTCCTTCATTTACAGAATGATAGATCTTATATATTCATGAATTTGAACAACTGACTGCACAATTACTGTATGTTTCACATGGCATGCGTACTCCATTCATATTGTAGAAACTGTTTAAGCTTTATTATTAATTATTTCTTTATCGTATTCATGTATAACATACCATTAAAATAGTACTCAAAGAATTGCAAATATGTTTTTATTTGAATCAAATTCATTATTTGCCCTTTAAGCATCAACAGATTTTCTTTTATTATAGGTATGTCAGAATTTCTGCATATAGCTTTAATTGTTTCCTTTTAAAGTTCTAGTAGGATTGCAATGCTTTAATCAGTCAATCATTCCATTAAACTTCGGCTATTTAAGTTGAATGTTACTCTCTCTTCGGTTCATGTCCTTCTTTTGTAATAACCCTCCTCCATATCTTCACAAACCCTACAGGCACATTCTCCTTTAATGAGGGTTTACGGGACAACCCGATCATCATGATATCCTTATTTTTTTTTCATTCCTTCCTCTATAAGATAAACTTCTGCTAAGGGCTGTCAAATTCCATTCCACACTTCTTCTCATAGTAGTGGGTGATCTACTAAACTCCCTAACTTGTTTTTCCTCATCTTCACATTGTCATTATTTTTGACAATGAGCAAACAGTTATGGCCAAACCCTGTGCGAATCTCTGACAGCATTAGTTATATGAGTCTCACTCTCCCCCCAGGGTCCAGGGGAGTTTTTAACCATTTCACTAATTATAGCACATCTAGACCAAGGTGGCGTTCTCATATTAAAATCTTGACAACTTACTGTAATTTACAATTCCTACTGCAAATGAAACAACTAAGTCTGCCACATTGCTTTAGGCGTTCAGCATGATCATTGACTCGGAAGAATCAAAGCAGCTTGTGACTTCTAATTAGGATTTTTGCTCTCTTATTTTTCTTCTTAAACATAACTTTAAAGAAAACACTGCTGATTAACGCATACACATTTACAGTGTAAAATACTTCTGTATGGTTATCTATGTTTCTCATCACTGCACAGAGATGAATATACAATTTAAAATTAATTTTAAAATATTTTATATGTTTCACAATGAGAACAGAAAAACAAGGCTTAACAAATAGTGGAAATGTAAATCACAGCTGAAAAGGATATAAATTTTAAACCATTAACATCCCCAGGGATTACTTTAGAAAGCCATGCTCTAAACAGATTAATGTTCTATAAAATAGTTGCACTGATATACAGCCATATTTCACACATGTATACCAAGTGGTCCCCTTATATATATGACTTTTAATCTCTATAATCTATCAGAATTGCCTCACATACTGGCCATGATTCTGCCATCATGTCTGATTTACAGATGATCGCCTTTTATGTGAATAGGTGGGTGTAAGCTGTAACTGACACTGATGGCTGCCAATTTATACACCAAGAGGAGTGAGGCAAAGAACACAATACAGAATAAGTGCTGTTATGGAAGAGAAGCGGCTGCTCTTTTCAGTTGTTTTTATTCTGCTTCTTTTCTTGATTATTTCATTTTCATACTAGTTGGTTGTCTTTTTTTTTATAGTGCCATGAAAAATACCTTTGCAGTACAACTAAGCAATTCTTCGTGTCCACAATGCCTGATTCTTGAAGTGTGATTTTTGTACCACTGAATTTCTTATTAAGAAATATAAAGTGACAAAGATTTGCCTCAATAAGGTTTTTCCCTTTATGTATTACAAGCAATTGGTTTACTCTTAAATAAACTATTACACTGTTAAAAATGAGAAACAAATATGTTATTAAAATGATTAAATATGTGATAATCAAGAACAATGCAATTTTCCAACAAGGACTGGATTAACTGATGTGTTTCAGTTGAGGAATAACCTGGAGTTACCTAATCCAAGGAGAAACTTTAAGAGTTTGTCTGCATTCAAATAATACAGTGTTAAGAATCATTGAATTACATACTGCAGTAGGCTGAAATCTGTTGGCTTGTATGACCTCCCCATGAACTGACTGTAAATCTCAACTGACAGAATTAGTGATTTTGCATACTGTATACAGTATGGTTTTTATGCCAAATGCTATTTTATTAAGAGACCCCAAACTCATCATGCTGCAAAATTCAATGAGAAATATGAAAGGAATTGAGAAGACAAGTTCAGGTGACACATTTTAAGTATTAGCATCATTTAATAAAATGCCAGGTTTAAGAGAAAAATGTTACCACAGAGCAAAGGAAACTGAAATTATAGATGAAAAAATCTTTACAGTAAGGAAAATGTGATAACATGAACAAAAACACAGAGGTCACTATTTCGTGGTGTGAAAGTTCAAACCATCTTCAACAGATATTAAAGAATAGGATATTCATCTGTAATAAGCAAGCCCGCATTCCAAACTTCATCAATGTTCCAAACGGCACAAATAAATGAATAAAAGTGCAATGTATACATTACAGGGTGACACATGTTACTTTAATTTTTTGTCCTGAATTTTACCCAGCTATCACAAGTTAATCCTTGCAAATATAGTACCTGCTGCTTCTTTCACCTTTTCTATTTTTAGAAACCTCCTTGACTAACTTTCTTTTTATTCCCAACAGCATGTGTCATTATTAATCTACAGTATGTTACCAAACGTGTAGGATCTGCATTTAACATTCTGTTCTCTGTGCTCTCACTTTAATGACGTTCTGTCAGACTTGAAGTGCTCACACAATGTGGACTAGAAGCAGACAACACCAATACCACATTAAACATGAAACTTGCATTTAAGTATTATTATTTGTAGGGAACGGACATATTGTAGAATATGTGATGAGTCTCAAAAGCAATAAAGCAATAAAGACAGCAGTTTTCAATTTAAAACATAAATGGCAAAAATATTCGAATAATAGGCCAACTACAGAAATCCGGTTTTGAAACAATTCATAACTTTTTTATTCATAACTTTTCTGCAGTTAGCCTTAGTATCAATAGTACCAATACTATTAATTTGTTGATTGATCGAACGTGATGTTTTTAAAATATCTATCTATAGGAGAGGAACTTATACAAATCAGTGCTAACATTACACATTCTTCAGATGTGACTGATAAAAATATCACTGACTCGCTTTTGTGTCTTCTTTCATTTGTAGGTCTCCAGTACAAAAGCAATACTAGAATTCTGTTAAAATTGTGATGATGCTGAACAATCGATCTAAACAACTGAGTGCCTACTGTGAGGCAAAAGAATAAAAGCTAAAAAAAAAATAAAACGAACATTAATAACATTCATTACGCTGGACAGTCTCAGAACTTCAAAGCTAAACAAACTGCCATGAATAAAAAATACAGCACAAGTCAGGTTGCATTATACCCCTCTTTTCAGAAATTGGATAAAACATGTATTTGAAAAAAATTTTGAAACAAAAATACTTTCATACAATGATAGGCTCACAAAATCTTTAATGTCACTGTAGTAATCAATAAAGGATTCTGTAATTTCATTGTGATGCATCACAAACTGCTGTATATTCCAACGGGAAATCCACAATGCCTTTCCAAACTGAGACAATACGCAATTTTGTATCATGAACACTGCAATATGCTGGCACGAAGAGGCCATATTTTTCAAGTTACTTTTTTGCTATAAAGCGCCAATGAATTGGTTCCTAGCCGCTCTATTGATATGCACAAAACTTGGTTTGATCCAAGTATGCGCCGCCGATTGCCTCCCTTCACATTCGGTCGCTTATTGACCGCGACAAGCGGCAGTGCCAGGCTGCGTATGTGCGCATTATTATCCCTGGGATGGCAAAGACATTTCAGTGCCCAGCACTCCCCATTTCACTCTTCTTTGCTACATGCCTCTTAACCTCATCTCAGCCGTAATGTAAGTGACTGAGCTGTCTAAACCTATCTGCATTGGCGATGGAAATTCATGGTGAAAAGCACCAATCCCCAGCCTAGGGTGAGAGCGGCTAATGAACCTCACGCCGAAGTTTAGCATTAGTGCGGATGCTGAAGAAAAGGGGCAGGGGATGCTGCGCGGAGCTGCTTCATCCACACGCGGAGGTGATGCGCTTGGAAAAGGCAATGGACCAGTATACGCGTGCGGGAGAAACAATTCAGAATAGACTCCGCCAAGAGATGCTCGTCTGTGAAAGACGCTATTAGCAACCATACAGAACATTCTGGAAATTGCCCCTTTATTTCATTCATGTCTAAATCCTCTATAGAAACACTAATGTACTGTTTTTCCTGAAGCAGAAAATAATAGTCACGCACAAGCCGTCCACAAGAAAGAGAGATGCATGAATAGTACACGTAGAGCATCGTGGATGTATTTTCATTTCATGTATTGCTGCACAGAGGCGTACCCTGCCTGCTTCTGCGTTTCACGACACCTTGCTCGGAATAACCCACCTTGCTACAAAACACTCAGCAGATACTAATTTGCATTTGCACGGCTTTGCAAGCAGTCAACTTTAGCTTTTCGCTGTACAAAGCGATTGAGCCGCACATGTGAACTGCGCACTCGCATACATATTCACACTGACAGCACCCCAACACACCAAGTTAGCTCCCATCGGCTTACAAAAACGGAAACGTATGTCAGCGGTGCTGTATAATGCACATTAAAAAAAAAAAAAGTCAAACCGCCCGAGCGTGTACAGCAATGCGTTAATGTGAGCCACTCAAAGGCAAACGCTTCAGAAATTTTCACACACACAGCCCAACAAGTACCGCAGAGATGCTGGCTACGACGCCCAGTCAAGCACACGTCTTTCACTTTAATTGTCACACTGTAATCTCTTTACAACATTTTTATTTATTTATATAGCACATTTTCATACAAAAAGTAGCTCAAAGTGCTTTAAGCAGGACACAAGACAGCGCATTCACTAAGCCGAGAGATGCGTTTAGGCATGTGCTGGCCACGATTTGAACCGTTATGCGTTACATGACAGCGCTACACAAGGCTTAGGAAAGAATAAACTTACCGCAGTCCTCGCACAAGATCCTCCCAACATCTTTTTTTAGATTCTTCCCGCTGGTGTCTACAGGAGCAAACGATGCCTTGAATACTAAGTGCTCATCAGTTGGGGCCATGAAAAAAATGTATTTGTGGTTCTTTTTTACTTTGACGCACGGAGCCTCTGAACCAAAATCCCCGATGGTCACTAGCTGGTTTCTCTGGAGACCCCCGCTGTTGAGGGGCCACACGTCCAGCACTTTCACATTCACACTGTGGGGCTCCTTGGTGACATTACTAGCCACTGACTGCACCTTGCCTTCAATGACCACCGCCGATCTGAAAGCCTGATCCTGCAAAGAATTTAAACTCGGGGAGTAACAGGCGAAGGAGACCCCGATGACCAGCATGGAGAAATGAACTGGATCAAGCCTCATGCCGTCTGCTCTGGCTTTGTGGTCGCTGTTGCTGCTGCAGTGCTCTCGTTGTTGTTGGTTGATGATGATGGAGCTGAGTTGAAGTAAGAGACTGCAAATAGGCTCCGGTAACACGGCTGAGCAACAGACCTTGCGTAAGTGTCCATGCCATTTGGATATGCTGCTTTTCCAATAGTTTGCAACGGGGAAACACCAGCTAGGAACCGGAAACGGCGTAATGCTAGTGGATTAAAACCCCGTGAAGCATTCTGCTCGAAAGTTATTTGAAAATGCAGATTGCAAAAATATATACATTTGCGTATGTATTATTTATTGAAGAATCACCTGCAATACCCCCCGGCTTTCGCAGTCGCCGTCCTCCTTCTGTTCACACGCAGAAATTCACCAGCCTATCCAGAGCCACAGGCGCTACAGATCTGACAGGGCATGTCTCGCAGATCCGTTGCAGAGGAAAGCTGCAAAATATGTCCTTTTACGTGTAGCATCGTTGCGAGAGGACTACCTACCCGGCAAACAACATCACTGCAAAACTGTCTATTTATTGTCCCTTCATAAAAGCACGTACCCACAGAGCCGTAAAGAGCGAGACCAGCTGTCTGCGCGCAGTTTCGTCCGTCCGCAACTTATCACAGCCAAAAGGGATTCCTGATTTTATTTTGCAGACCTTAGACATCGGGGGGAATATTGCATTACTGAGATTATCAGTCCAAGAATGGTATCGATCCAGGCATGAAAAATAGGCAGGAATAACTTAAAATGCAATACCGAGCCGTTTCTTGAAATATGTCGTAATTTATGACTCCCAATTTATTAATTCTCTTACTGTATCGTAAATTACATTCCGGTCACATCCAGTGCTGTGGCCTCGCTAAACAGATACCAACACGTCAATGCTGCATTAGATCGGTAGTATTGAACATATAGACGCTCAGTTTCATTGGGCCGCAGTAATCCAGAATGACGATTTGTAAGCATCAGTTACAATTAACTGTATAAATACGGACAATTACGTACACGCATACAGCAGTTCAGTATTGCCACGCTAATATTCAAATGCGTATGTACGTATTCGTGCAGACTTGCGTGTAATATCTGCAGTGGTATTAAGCATAACAAATTGCTATTTTATGATAGGAAGTGGTGACTTTAAATACGCCACTTGGTATGTCAAATAAATAAGGCCAATATTTTATACATCAATTGTAAATAAGCGGTGTTGTAGCAATTGTGTCTTTTGAGTGGAATTGAAAAGCTGTCAATTTCATACACACAGCGGCCCCTGCTGTTGGAAAGAGGCGGCTCATTGCAGGTAAGATGAGAATGCAGCATTCCAGCTCCTGACGAAAGAAAGAAAGAAAGAAAGAAAGAAAGAAAGAAAGAAAGAAAGAAAGAAAGAAAGAAAGAAAGAAAGAAGTTTTCTTTATCAATAAAGAAAACGGTTGTGATTGCTATCTTCAGGCAACTTTAGCCTATTGAGCATGTATCAGGATAAAACAATGAAATGACACAATGACACTAAACTAGTAATTCTTTAATTTTACTCATTTATCATACACCAAATAAAGAATGTACGACTGCAAATGTGTTTTAAAGCAGTAGGAAAGAAAACAATAATGTAAAATTTTAAGAGGGTCACAATATTGTGAATTTCCCATTGGGATTAATAAAGTATCTATCTATCTATCTATATAACAAACTTGATGGTATCTTACAAGACACGACTGAACAAGTCTAATATTTTGCATATGCCACAATCAGCCATTCAAAATCAATGACTAATAATACTTTATTATTTTTATTATTATTATTGCTGTATTATCTTGTAAAAATCATTCTCTGCATTGCCTTTTTAAAATCTCAGCTGTTCCTCCCATATACCAAAGATATTAGGTTAATTAATGGTCCAAAGTTGGCACATTATGAGTGAATATGGGTGTGTGAATCAGTGACACCTGCAAAACGTTCTAGGCTGGATTCTGTCATTTAGCCAATTTCTGTGTCCCTGAAATGTACAGTTAGGTCCATAAATATTTGGACAGAGACAACTTTTTTCTAATTTTGGTTCTGTACATTACCACAATGAATTTTAAATGAAACAACTCAGATGCAGTTGAAGTGCAGACTTTCAGCTTTAATTCAGTGGGGTGAACAAAACGATTGCATAAAAATGTGAGGCAACTAAAGCATTTTTTAACACAATCCCTTCATTTCAGGGGCTCAAAAGTAATTGGACAATTGACTCAAAGGCTATTCCATGGGCAGGTGTGGGCAAGTCCATCGTTATGTCATTATCAATTAAGCAGATAAAAAGCCTGGAGTTGATTTGAGGTGTGGTGCTTGCATGTGGAAGATTTTGCTGTGAACAGACAACATGCGGTCAAAGGAGCTCTCCATGCAGGTGAAATAAACCATCCTTAAGCTGTGAAAACAGAAAAAACCCATCAGAAAAATTGCTCCAATATTACGAGTGGCAAAATCTACAGTTTGGTACATCCTGAGAAAGAAAGCAAGCACTGGTGAACTCAGCAACGCAAAAAGACCTGGACGTTCATGAAAGACAACAGTGGTGGATGATCACAGAATCATTTCCATGGTGAAGAGAAACCCCTTCACAACAGCCAACCAAGTGAACAACACTCTCCAGGGGGTAGGCATATCGATATCCAAGTCTACCATAAAGAGAAGACTGCATGAAAGTAAATACAGAGGGTGCACTGCAAGGTGCAAGCCACTCATAAGCCTCAAGAATAGAAAGGCTAGATTGGACTTTGCTAAAGAACATCTAAAAAAGCCAGCACAGTTCTGGAAAAACATTCTTTGGACAGATGAAATCAAGATCAACCTCTACCAGAATGATGGCAAGAAAAAAGTATGGAGAAGGCGTGGAACAGCTCATTATCCAAAGCATACCACATCATCTGTAAAACACGGTAGAGGCAGTGTGATGGCTTGGGCGTGCATGGCTGCCAGTGGCACTGGGACACTAGTGTTTATTGATGATATGACACAGGACAGAAGCAGCCAAATGAATTCTGAGGTGTTCAGAGACATACTGTCTGCTCAAATCCAGCTAAATGCTGTCAAATTGATAGGGCGGCGTTTCATGATACAGATGGACAATGACCCAAAACATACAGCCAAAGCAACCCAGGAGTTTATTAAAGCAAAGAAGTGGAACATTCTTGAATGGCCAAGTCAGTCACCTGATCTTAACCCAATTGAGCATGCATTTCACTTGTTGAAGACTAAACTTCAGACAGAAAGGCCCACAAAAAAACAGCAACTGAAAGCCGCTGAAGTAAAGGCCTGGCAGAGCATTAAAAAGGAGGAAACCCAGCATCTGGTGATGTCCATGAGTTCAAGACTTCAGGCTGTCATTGCCAGCAAAGGGTTTTCAACCAAGTATTAGAAATGAACATTTTATTTCCAGTTATTTAATTTGTCCAATTACTTTTGAGCCCCTGAAATGAAGGGATTGTGTTAAAAAAATGCTTTAGTTGCCTCACGTTTTTATGCAATCGTTTTGTTCACCCCACTGAATTAAAGCTGAAAGTCTGCACTTCAACTGCATCTGAGTTGTTTCATTTAAAATTCATTGTGGTAATGTATAGAACCAAAATTAGAAAAAAGTTGTCTCTGTCCAAATACTTATGGACCTAACTGTATTTAAAATTATTATTATTATTATCATCATCCCACTATCCTGCCCTGGGTTAGCGGATTAGGAAAATGGATTGATGGATTATTATTATTATTGGTTTTTTTTTTGTGTGATCAAATTATTTTTTAATTTTAAGTTCAGTAGTCACAAAAGACACATTTAGGAACTGTTGAAAGAGGAACAGATTGTCAGCAATAACCCCTCTATGGCTCCCGATCCCCATCCACCCTCCTTAAATTACCATGTGAAAAGGGTTCCGTATTGAATTAAAAACTACTGATGCCCACAAAGACCGTTGAGAGAGGCTGGACAGCCGCAGTGAGCCCCAGCAAAGAAAAACGAGTAAGAAAAGGGGGAAACAAGGGATTAAGATTAGTGTAATGACACAGATCCTTCACCAACGGGGTCTATATTGGTGTCAGAAAATCCATTGATCCACTCTGCTAAATGTTCAAAAAGGGTTAAATTAAGGAAAGAGGATTTCCAGAAGTTTACAGAGTGAGACTGGAGATTTCCAGAAAGAGGGTAAAATGATCTTAGCAGAGATGTGGTACCCAGATAGAATCTCCATCACTGGATTGAAGTCAAGGTAAGAGAAGAGAGGTCCAGGACAAGAAATGCTGTATACAGTATGAGCTAAAAGGGGAATATTAAAAGAAAATTATTAGACTGACAGTTGGAAACATTTGTCCAAAAAGTAAAAACTGAAGGGCAGTCCCAAACCGTATGGAGAAAAGTGCCAGGGGCATTTAAAGCCCACAGGTGGCAGATGGGATCAGCAGCCAAATGCATATTATTAAGTTTCCAAGGAATGTCATCCAGGCAATGTTCAAATTTCAATTGCGTATGTTGATAGTTGGGGCTTTTGGAGGATGCTGAAATATTGTTAAAAATATTCTTCCACAAGATGGGAGCAGATGAAAGGAGGTCATATTGCCAAATTGAAACTAAAGATAGAGGTCTGGTAGACTTACATATAAAGATGATACTAGCTTAAATGTTGGAGATAGTAAGCAAGAAAATGTATATAGGAGGTGGAAAGGCAATGCAGAAGATATTAGGACCTGAAAACCTGGACCTGAGTAACTTTTAACATTCTGAGTCCATATTTATTATAAATGTCACCAAGAATCTCAAAGCCTTGATCTGTCCATGACTGAAAAAAGATGGGGCTGCTACCAACATAAAGGACAGGATTCTGGAAGATGGCACTATGGCTGTGCCAAAATGTTTCTAAATGTTCCACTAAATCTGCATAGCATATAAGACTAAGTGACTTAAAGTAGGGAGGTGTTACTTTAGCTGGATTCAAAAGGGAACTAGCATGGTAGATTTGCTGGAGTATTTAGCCAGCTCTATATTGGTCAAAGGGTATATGCTTAGGGTTAATACTCTAGATCTGGCAATCATTATAATTGTTATATGTGAAAAGGCACTTGTTGCAATCAGAATCATGTCTGGCATATGATTAGATCTGGAGACAGATAGAAGTATTGAAAACACTTAAATCTTGGATTGATTTTTGCCCCGATGCCTTGTGCATGCTGTTCATCTGTTCTCTCTCTTATTGCATAGGTTGCAGATTCTGTTTCCAATACATTGATTGGAAACTTTGGTCTGGTGTGGGATGTGGTAGTATGCACGAGTGTGCCTTGCAATGGATCGAATTCCCATCCATGATTAAAACATATTCTGTGTCCATATCTTCCAGGATAAGCTCTGGCATCTGGAAAACCTCTATTGCACAGGAAACTAACAAAGGGGTTAGATCTGTATGCATTAATAATATTCTCTGAGTTCATGGCAGTTGCTTTCCTGATATTGCTGTAGAGTGCATCGCAAAGTCCTCAGTTTTCAGATTTTGCTGAATTACAAACTGTATAGTCAATTTTTGTTCTAGATAAATTGATTACTCAGTTATACCTATCTTATTTGCTTAGTCTGCTATTTAGGGGCAGAAACAGTCACACATTAACAAGATTTTCTTGCAGCCAATGACCCATGTGCTTTCCATTATTGTCCTGTTGAAAAGTACAGGGTTTCTTATAGCATCTGCCTTTACACTGGTGCCTTCATTTTCCTTTCTATTCTCAAAAAACATAATTACTTCAAAATTCTGAGGGTTGTATTAATATAGTGAGCCTAAAACTGCCCGTCATTCAAACAACAATGGATGATAGTATGGTAATGTTTCTCTACAGCTATAATGGAGTTGCTCAAGAATACAAAGCAATATATAATTTTTTGTATAACCCAAAATCACACAAGAATTGCCACAATGGGCTTTAATAGACCCTGCCTTTTGACAGCCCCCCAGCCTTGACTCTCTAAGAAGACAAGGAAAAACTGGAATGAAAAGCAGATGTCGTCAGTGACTGACTTAAAGTCCTGATCTCCAAATCACTGTGGAGAAGCTGTGGCATAATGGGAAATCCGCAGCCCATGCTCAATTCCAAAACAAATTGAAAGAGCAAGTCAACTAAGAAGAATGAGTGGAAACCACCTTAAAAGTCAGCACAATTGTTGTTCCTCCTCATAATGTTAATTTACATTTAGTTAAAGCTAACATCATAACAGATATAATTATAATGATGCATATATAATATACAACTGGCAGGTAGGCACCAACAATCAAAAGGCTGGCAACAGTTGCAAAGGTAGACAACCATTAATGCAGATAATGCAAAGTAAGGAAATTAAAGGTCCTACCACCAACAATAGATTTGTCATTATGGACCCATACACAAACCTGTTTGCTTTCATAGCTGTTCTTTTCTGTTTGTTTCACTTTCTCTTCTGTACCTTTTTAACCCCTTGAAGGTGTTTTGTGGTATTACATTACAGCCGCCATTAATTAAAGTAGTTAAAAGTCTATGTGCACAAGAGGTGGTGTTCCCAAAGTGACCTCGAACCTAAGATGAAGCCAAGGAAGACAAAAATACAAAATTGAGATGATTCTTAAACCAAGGAAAGCAGAATTAACACACACATTTATTATAATTCCTTGACTCACCTCCTTTCTCCCTGCCTCTCTGTCTACTCTGGCCTCTCTCCTCTCGCCATTCAGGTGCCTATTCTAAAATGTCCTCTTGACTTTGCCCTCAGCTTTGTCTTTGAGGTGGGTCGTTTTCATCTCAGGAATCATTCTGAGAATCAGAAACAAATGCTTTAAAGTCCCAGTGTCACCCGGGGTACCTGTCCCAAGTGCTCCTTACTCAAAAAGATGCTTCTATAGAGATCCCTAACCTGATACACACAGTCATGCATTCATGTGTACCTTTTGATCTCTTTAAATACTTGCCTTCTATATTAGAGAAATTATATCATTAATTTAGCCCAGTGCACTGTTTTTACAAATGAGAGATTGGAATAAATAATTTGCCTTTTGTAATCATTATGAACATAGACTTGCCAAGTGAAGGTTTGACTGTGACACGGTCACTTCACATGGCACATATTGCCACATTTTCTCACTTCATCATGGAAGTCACACAGTCACATTCACTTTTGAAGTAATAGAAGTTCTGATTTTAGAAAATGTTTCACCTTTTAAACATTTGGTTGAGAAGGAAACAAAAAAAGTTCAAAAAGAGCAGGAAGGCTGTCCACCAGTAGCCACATACACGTAAGAGAAACAAGCAGAATCAACCATTTAGTCACCTGAAAAATGCTCTTCTTTGCACGGTACCTAAAAAAAAATGGCATCGCTACTAGTCCTATCTGAATACTCAGAGAAGCTGAGAGGGAAGGAGCAAATGAGTTAAGGTGCAAGAGGTAATGGGTTTTCCTTCATCTTTCTTTGCAGGGAGAGTCACATCATTTGAGGATGTCCTAGAGTGGTTTTTAGTGGAATTGTAAATGACAATTAGACAGTTTTGAGATTAAGTAAAAAAATATGTTTTAATACAATGCTTGCTGATTAAATCATCATCATCATGTTTCAAGACTTGCTATTCTCTTGTATGTCAGACTTGCAAATAGACGTTCAGTGACTCAAGCTTGCTGTAGACTACAATCATCACTGTGTCACCATTTTGGCAGTTTCCCCTAACACAAGTAAATTTGGATTTTCTGTTTTGTTTTGGGCAAATAAGGTGAGGTACTCCTTAAATATCTACAGGTAATGCAAACTATTTGTGCAAACATGAAAGCATGTTTAAAACTACATGAAGAGAGAATATATGTTATTAGTTACAACATAATATACAGTATGTCTCGCATGTGCGAGTAGGAGGACGTAGTTTGGACCAAGTGAAGGTATTTGCATGCCAGGCCAGGGGGTGGCGGGGTGCACTAAACCTTCTGTTGTCTTAGCAGACCAGCCATGGGAAAACCTGTCTGACCCATCCTTGAAGTATGAACCCATACTTCTGGTTCTGGCACCTAAGACGACATCACTTCCGTTTTCCGGTGCCTAGGCTGAAGTCACTTCCGGTTCTGTCACCTAGGCTGAGGTTACTTCCGGTTCCTGCACCTGAGATGACGTTATAAGAGAGTCACTTCCAGTTCCCCTATGTCATTTCCGGTTTTTCAAATTAATTCCGCCATCTTCCCAAACCTAACTCTGTTCATGCCTGGACTCCAACCAAGACACTTCTGTCTACCAAATCAACCCAGTGCAGCCAGGGATAATATATGGATGGCTGCCCCAGACCTTTTTAAGTGTGATGTGTCTAGTCTTTCACACATAACAACACCTCCAAATCTGCTTAATCCTGGGCACAAGATAGAACTCAACCCTTGAGGTGGTGCCAGCCTAACATAGGACTCGGTCATGCACATGTTGGACTTATCGGTTACATTTTTGGGATGTAGGAGGAACACACATGCAGACATGAGGGGACATGTAAGGAAGCAGCTCTGCACCTGCCTGCTGCCCCAGCTGATAACTGCCAATTATGTATTTAGTTAAATACCAAAAACATACATTAAATATTAATTTTTTATTTATATTTGAGTATGTATACTGTGGCGGGCGGCTGGGGGCTTTGCCCAGCCGGGACGCCGAGAAGGACCGGGAGAAGGACTATTCCTCCCCCAGACCACAAGATGGCAGCCACCCTGGTTTGTGTGGGAGCCATGGGAACAGAGCCTGGAAGCTCAACCATATAAAGGCCCATGGCCACCGCCAGGGGGTGCCTGGACGACTATGGAGCCCTGGACGTCAGCACTTCCACCACACCAGGAAGTGTCGCAGGAAGCTCATCAGAAGGCACCTGGAGCACATCCGGTTGGACATAAAAGGGGCCGCCTCCCTCCAGTCATGAGCTGGAGTCGGGTGGAAGAGGACGAAGATCGGAAGAGGGGAGAGGAGAGGAGGTGGCGAAGGAGTTTGAAAAGCCTGGACTGAAGGTGTGTGGTGCAGGGGCACTGGGTTGTGTGCAGGACACTATTTATTGTAAATATTGTAAATAAACATATGTGGTGATTTGAACATTGGTTTCTGCCTGTCTGTGTCGAGGCTGATCTTTCCACAATACTCAGAACAAAAATTATGCAGTATTTCACTAAAAATTAAGCATGCATATGTAATTCCAGTAATGTGCAGATAGTAAAGTGTGTTAAAAAATGGTTTCAAAATAATACCCCAACTTTCAAATTCATCTCACTAAATATATGAATGGTGTTTAAGACAAGATTCAGTGCACACCACTGCTGGAAGTCATTAATAAAATAAATACATCTAAAATACTGTTTTAACTGAAAGAACTTATAAAAGCTAAGATATCAGCTTTTATGTGATATTCTGTATAATATGGTTTTATACAAATTTTTGTCATCACATCATAAATGGACCGAAGAATTCCAGTTGGCGTGAAGAAATGGAAGCCAGACACAGGTACATTTTTGAGTCCTCAAAACTGTTAAACATGTTATAATTAAATCTGTTCATGTAAACTGTCTCCACCTACTGACCAGAAGGGATCACCTTCATTCAGCCTGCATTTTTGATTTGCTCATAATTCATAACACTTCTTAATTAATAGTGTGAGTTGAAAATGAACTAACCAAATGCACAATAAAGTTTTGAATGGGCTGAAAGCTGGAGCAAACCACATTTACACAGATTAATTTATAAACAGGATTCAATTTCAGTCAGTTTGGATTTAGCCAATACAGTGCTGGAAATTAAATGAGTTTTCCACAAAATATCATAGCACCCCTTTTTTAGTCACCAGTGTGTCAATATGATGACACTTATTAGTAATGTGTTTGAAATAAATACTGTATAACAACATGTTTTGGTAAGATATACAATCACAAACTAACACACGTTTTATTTTTCTGCAAAATTTTAAACATCAGTTGCATTTTGACAGATTCATAGATTAAAGCCGATAGTATAATAAATGAGACAAAACACAACCCAAACAGTAGTCTCAAGATCAAAAATGGAAAGCATTTTGTAAAACCTGTTTTGTTGAAATAGTGAGGAATGCTAACATTCCACACCAATAAATCCACCACAGTATGCCAATTATTGAAAACCTATTCTGGGCCCTAATTAGTGAATGGTATACCAGACACTTGATTTATTGCATCTCATTTCACTGAAATTTAGGAGTTGTGCTTTGAAGAATTGGGTGCTGATGGTGCAGGCCTTTCAGTGAAGCATGTATTGATAACTCCAGAATGGCTTTAAAGCCTAGGTGGACGGAGTCAACCCAATTATCTGTTTGAGGTAATTTAGCAGATTCCTTGAGTGATGCTTTAGATCACATGACTTTTCCATCAGATCAAAAATGATTAGCCATTTTGGATATGTACTACGTTATTATTTGTGATGATGGTGTGAAAAATGGAGTAGTAAAGACTTCTATGAAATGTATCCATCCTCATAAAACATGATAGAAGAGACAGTAACGTTTATTACTAGGAAATACATAAAACTGCCACCTTAAGAGGACAATAAATCATGAGAAAAGTCAGCAAATGCAGTGTTTTATTGGAGAATTTGAACTGACTGAAGGTCCTGAAGCCATTACATGAGAGGTCAGATTTGAGTATCCTGCATTTAACTACACTCTCCATTTGATCAGTTACTTATGTCAGAAAAAATATTGGACTATTTACTTACTCTATTTCATTCAGTCATACTGTATCATAAGCATGGTCTTTTGGTAGATATTCGAAAATTATCATCACTACGCCAACCACTTATCTTGTTCTATTAAGGAATTAAAACCCATCTTGGCTAACATACTTTTCGTTCCTTTGAAAATACCTCCACAACCATGACTGGTAACAGACATCGATGTCAGCAACAATATGACAGCTCTCATAATGAGATCTCAGAAAAAGGTGACATGTGTTTAGGAAACTGTGGTGACATCACAAGTATAGCCAAAGAAATACATTATAATAAAAAATATATAATAATAACATGTTGAAAAGTACAATGAAATGATGTAGAACAACACCAAATTAGTCCTTGGAGAAAACCTGTGTAGATTTGAATATTTTTCAAAACTACAGACTATTGCAAAATAATTTTTATTGAATAATAAAATAGAAAACCATAGGATTACAACTTCAATTGCAATGTAATTAAAAAAAGGAAATCTGGTCTTCCCCATATTTACCAGACACACAGCCTGAAGTAAAGATGCACTGCCTTTGATAGCACTGACCATATTATCGTATAGCATAACTTAATAATGATCTTAGCATGTCTGGCTATATTTTTTGTTTGCATCTTACTTGGCAAATTATTTTCTGCATTAGAGAAATTACAGTGACAGGTATACAATTCCATTAGGTGTCAGAAATGTATAGAAGAGGTTGAATTTACTTATTAAAACTAGTGTTTCATTTGATAATGTTGGTCCATCATTTTCTGCTTAGTCCTGGACAGGGTTGAGGGAGTCTTCTGGAGCCAATCCTAGCTAGCATAGTGTTAAATGCAGGAACAAATCGTGGGCAGGGTTTCTTTACATTACAGGGTGAACACACACATCAGACACTCACTATGGCCAATTCAGTGTCGCCAGTTTACCCAACCCGCATATCTTTGGACTGTGGGAAGAAACTGGTAGCACCCAGAGGAAACCCAAAGCAGATACAAGGAAAACATGAAAACTCTACATAGGGAATACCCAGGATACAAACCCTGGACTCCTTACTTTGAGGCAGCAGTGCTACCACTGTGCAACCATGATGCCATTCTCATTTGGTAAGGATAATAGCAAAGCAAATTTTGACCATATTGGATACTGGTAGATACATTTTTTGCAACTGAAATTTCACTTCAGTGAAATAAGATCATCCGTATACAAAAATGCAGCTAAAATGTTTTTAAGATGATGCAATGTAGCAGAGCCATAGTCAGGAATTAATTTCAGTGGGGATGAGAAAATATATGAGTCATAGTATGATTAGTGAACTGTTATGAAATACTGCATATTTTAGGAGGTTCCAACCCAAAATCGACCCCTGTGACTACACCCATACAATGTAAATTTTCTTTACTAAACCAGCTCTGAGACTAAAATGATATTTTTTATGAACATAAATTATAATACATTACATGACATAACCTAAAGTACAAAATACAGAGGGTCCCAAGAGTTCTGGGACATTCTGATTAACTTTTAGGTCTCTCAGAGAGCCTGCAAATCAAAATTCCTGGGGGATGGTGGGAGTCCCATGAAAATAAATTTTAAAAACATATCCATTCACATGAAAATACATTTTAAAAGCATATCCATTGCTGGGTTTGCAGGAAATTATTGTAGTGATTGGTAGATAGATTTTCAGAGGGTTTATTATGGAAAGCCAGAGTTTAGTCCTTTTCACAGATATCCTTTCTTTTTATTTAGTTTTTGCTTTCTTTTAAATATATTTTGCTGTTAAATTTGTTTTTATTTATTATTTGTTTGTGTTTATTTATAATTTAATGAATATTGTTTCATTGTAGTGGGTGGCACGGTGGCGCAGTGGGTAGCGCTACTGCCTCGCAGTTAGGGGACCCGGGTTCGCTTCCTGGGTCCTCCCTGCGTGGAGTTTGCATGTTCTCCCTGTGTCTGCGTGTGTTTCCTCCAGATGCTCCGGTTTCCTCCCACAGTCCAAAGACATGCAGGTTAGGTGGATTGGCGATTCTACATTGGCCCTAGTGTGTGCTTGGTGTGTGGGTGTGTTTGTGTGTGTCCTGCGGTGGGTTGGCACCCTGCCCAGGATTGGTTCCCTGCCCTGTGTTGGCTGGGATTGGCTCCAGCAGACCCCCGTGACCCTGTGTTCGGATTCAGCGGGTTGGAAAATGGATAGATGGATGGATGGATGTTTTTTTGTATCTAATTAATTACATATTTATTAGTTTATTAATGTCATGTTCATTATTCATAAATAAGAACTAGGTGTTTTTACCTCAATGTTTGCCTTTGTAGACCAACATTTTTGGTTCTCTTTTATATTTTTCCTTGTTTAAAAGTTTTGCTTATAGTAAATCTTCAAATATTAAATAAACTTTGTTTTTGTCATTTGGGCCAGGGGATTTTACAGTTCCCCTCTCCCTTGCATATGAAACATATACTTGGTTTTGTTGTGCAGGCCACAAAGTTTGTTTCTCAAGTTGAGGGCCGGTCCAACTTTTTTCCAGGCCTCCCTAGTGCTTTAAGGACTATTCTGGAGTTTTTAAGTTCTCTGTTGTTTCCCCTGTCTTGTTCTCTGATATCAATTAAAAAATAATGTTAAAGACACACAATGATACATTTTTTGTTGGTAATACATTTCTAAACAATTATGACTATACTTGAATAATGATATATAAATAGGAACAAGCAACAGGGACCTTTTTGGGTGAACTGTAATTTCTGTGTATATGAGAACATTTTGTCTTTGGAGGTGTACTCAATGAAACGCTTGCTCAATAGCTCAATTATTATAGTTTCTACTAATATAAATTAAAATTTCCTGGCTTATATAAATTGTAAGATTATTAAAATTAATTTGTAAATTAGGAATTGAAAAAGTAGTTACAGTACAGCAACTCAGTAGAAAGCTTAATTTTGTCGTCAGTCCTTTCCAGTTTGAGTGATCTTATAGCTCCTGCTTTGTACATCACCAGGGGCCTCATGCATAACGCCATGCGTAGAATTCATACTAAAACCTTGTGTACGGACAAAAGCGGAAATGTGCATATGCACAAAAAAATCCAGATGCATAAATCTGTGTGAACGCCAACTTCCACGTTCTTCCGTTCTACAAATCCCGGTCAGAGTGAAAAGTAATGCACATGCACGCGGCTGCTGCCCCTCCCCAACTCCTCCCAGAATTATGCCTCTTTGAATATGCAAATCAATATAAATAGCCCTTAAACTCAGCCTTCTGTGAAAGGGCAATGGCAAAAGCACAGGGGAAAATATAATAATTTCAGCAAATACCAAGTGGAGGCAAGGAAAAACGTTCCATTTGTTGGTTTAAACAGTGGTATAAACAACAAAAGGAAGTTGATCGAGTGACATAGAGTGTCGGAGATACTCTTAAAGCCATACAGAGTCGCACAGTGCCCGAAATAAAAAAGAAGTTGTCAGATATCAAAATCGCTGTGAAAAGGCAAGTCATATCCCAAGGTCTGAGTGACATATGAAAGCTTATTAGGGTACAGAGAAAAGACAAAAAAAAAAATAGGGACACAGTGAGAAAAAAGCTTGACATGTCAACTTTAATCTTGAAATTTCCACTTTAATCACGTAGTTTCTTTTGTCATTAAAGTAGAACATCATAACCTTCATCTTTAAATCGTTTAATTTACTAGTTTCTCAAATACCATCGTAACTAAAGTAGCACGTTAAGTGCTTTGTTTTGTATTTGATCATCTATGTGTTCTATGTGTGTGAATCACTATATGCTTCTTAAATGGTCTTTCTCTTCCTCCGACAGGACACAGAACCCATTACATTCATGATATTACAGCTCTCTGAATAATTAAAATACTGAGATGTATACTTGATATCATTTTCATGATGACAGGAGTTAAAGCATGTTATTAAACATAGGTACACAGTGGTGCAGTGATAGTGATGAGCTGGAGCCTTGTCCAGAGGTTGTTCCTGCCTCTCACAAGATGCTTGCTGCATCGTGTGCGACCTTCGATGAAAATATTTATTGCAGCAGTACTGTCTCTTTCAAATACAATTACAATTCCTGTCCTTCCTTTTCTTTCTCCAAGTAACCAATCGCCACACAATCAGCTCTGTAACAAATGTTAACCATCTGTAAGCTTAGAATGCTGATTCTTCAAAACTTTTAAGGAACATTGAAATATCTTCATAGTACATGTTTCATTATTCTATCCATCTATCCTTCCAGTGTTGCGCAAGCCATAGCCAGAATACAGCATGAGGAAGGAACAATCCGTGAACGGGGTGCCAGCTCCTTGCTAGCACTGCGACACTGTGTCCTCACATGTTTAATTATTAACAATATAGATTATTTACTGCGGTGGGTTGGCACTCTGCCCGGGATTGGTTCCTGCCTTGTGCCCTGTGTTGGCTGGGATTGGCTCCAGCAGACCCCCGTGACCCTGTGTTCGGATTCAGCGGGTTGGAAAATGGATGGATGGATGGTTGTAGTTGGCAGCCAACGTGCTAACCTGGAGTCACTGTTTTATTATTATTATTTTTGGCATAGTGCTCTTCATTTTGCTTTTATAGTCCACCCAGTTGAGGTATCCATTCCATGTAGCAGTTAGAGGCATTCTATATGTAAATACCATTTTAAAAAAGTAATTAAAAATAATTTTTAAAAATATATTACTCTCTGCCATTTTCACATTTTATCATTGCAGTATAGAAACATAGTCTATGTAGGTGTAATGTGTTCAAAGTTAAAGCTGTACCTTATTATGAACTTTTCATTATTTTGCTATTTAAATTAGGTGAAACATGTCTAAATTGTATGTCATATGCCAAGTATTTGTTCACACATTTTAGTGTGATGAGTCCTAGTAAAGAAAAGTTTTAGTGATGCTAGGGGCACAGTTAATATTTCAATTCTAATGCTTACCCTTGAGTATTGAATATGGCTGGAAGAAAATGGCTGAGTGTAAGTCAATGATAATTCTGAAAATCTAGTCCTGAAATAGCAGATGCTAAGGAAATGGTGGTGCTTGGTCTGGAATAAGTAATTGCATAGTATGAATAGTGGATGCCTTAATCACATTTTGCAAAGGGTTATAACTTAAAAGACATATCCCATTACAAAGCTTACATTGTATAATAGGTTTATTGGTATGCTAATTTCCAAACCAACTACAAGCTCAGCCTACTAATGCCCTTTATTAATTAATTACTTCTACTAAATGGTTTAAATATAAATGTACCCCATGAAATCTACAGATGAGGGGTTAGTGGTGTTGGTGCTAAAAAATTCAATAACTAGTCAAGTGCATGGAAATTATGCACTCTTTTTGAACTCATGGATGACATTGTTAATAATTATCATTTAGAACAGGGAAGAAGTAAATGCTTTGTGTAAGCTTTAACAAAGCTTGGAGAAATAATTTTTTCTTTATAACTGATGTGGCATTAGGATATCATGATTTTTGTAGGGATTTTATGTATGGACTCTTAAATTAGTCACTTTTGTCATGGAGCCAGATAAGGAATAAAATAGTCAATAATAATTAATTAATATACTGTAGTTCATTTACGTTGTCTTAACATTTTTATAATAACATTCCACCATTAACAATGCATACTTCTAAATAAGTTTGCAGATTGTTCAACATATCCCGGTTTTCATTTAACAATTCAATAAATAAGTACAAAAGTTGATTTGTGTAGCTAAATTGTTCCTTACAATTGTATGCTCTATTTTTATTTTATATGGGATAATATATGGGATATGTGAAAGGATATATCTTGATAAAGAATTTGCTGAAGAGTCCAGTCTGAAGTGTTTAATGGTGTTGACTGACATTGTGCTGAATACTGAGGGCTGTGGTCTAAAGTCTGTCTCACTCTTTTGATTTTTTCTGGTGTTCTTACAGTTCTCAGTGATCCCACAAACACATCCTTCACACTACCAGGAGACTGGAAGTTTTCAAAACACTTTAAAACAGTGTTACAAAAAGGAGTTCTTCCTTGCTAAGGCACTCTAAAGTTAATACAAAATCTTCTTTGCACTTCCATTACAGATTTTGACTCAATGTACAGTATGCACATAATGACAAACTTGCAATGTGGTACCAACCAGTTGTCCATGTCCACTGAAGTTTCATTTAGCATACAACACTGCATTATATAGTACTCCAGACCCTCTCGACTCCTTGAAAATGATACCATTCTTGTACCACACACATTATTTTTGTTTAGACTTTTCAATTTAGCGCCATTGTCCAGACTTGTCTGTGTCATTCCTGCTTTCACCTCCAATTTTATATATGTCTTTGCTTGTCAGTGGTCTCATTTTGATTGTTTCATAGGTTGTTAGAGGGGCAGTGGTGTCATGGGGAATATTTATTATATCTGCCTACCATAGAAATTAAAGATTTCTAAGCTAAGTCAATGACATTTTTTTATAGGATAAGTCTCAGATCACATAGTACTATAGTATGTTAAATCGAAGACAGTATATTACATAACTCAGCTAATTTTTCTATGTGTTCATGTGGCAACCCATTATAAACACGTCTATGACCTAAGACACATGGTCTTTACAGGTGTTTAGAATAGTAGAACTTGTTGATGCTCCTTTTGGTGCATCAATATGTTCAGAGGTCTCCTCAATGTGGAACAAAGAAGGTAGGCTCTGTTAAGTTTGACTCCACACAGCAGCAGAAACATTAAAATATAAGATACAGACTCTCGGGAAAAATAATATAGCCAATCAATCAATTAATAAATAAATAAATATATAAATAAGATAATTGATAAAGAGAAATAAATAAATGTATAATGTGAAGATATTTCAAAATGAACTCAAAGAGCACCAGAGGCACTTTTTAGCACACCATGATGGAATGAGCCTGTGGCTAAATGTTCTCTAAATTATTTCTTTAATCCCATATTTCAGAGTGGTTACTGACTTTATAGTCTTTGCTACTGGTCAGTTCAGGTTTTCATTTTTAAAGTTAGTAATACAGAAAAAAAAAATATATTCATCATATATAAGGAGAATATGGAAAACAGCTATACTAGAACAAGTGGATTGGGTAGCATTAATCAGACATTTAACAAAGATAATACCCAATGAATCAACATTGAAAGACATGACAACACAAATATGACTAAGGATCTATGATAACACCTTTGTTCTAATCATCTAAAATGTCAATGAAGCATGTATTCATCTATTTAGAGATCATTTCCATGGCCTATGACATAGATGTTTGACACAACTAACTAAAATACTGTATATCTCTTTAGCAGGGCACATGGATGGAGTACTATCATACAGCAATGGTGGTTTAGAAAACAATGTTCATTTTCGTGGTTCAGTGTTACCAGAACAATCCCAACAATCCATACACAAACAGCTGAATTGGTTGAACTGGGACGAGTCTCCTAGGGCTTGTTGGATTGCTCTGGAGGCCATGTTTCCAACATACAGTGTGTAACATGGTGTTATTGAGTTGTTGCAAATGTGAGAACTGTACAATAAATACTGTTAGGTTCTTGTTGCAACTGTGGCTTGTCTTAGGTTGAAAAGAATTCACGCTGTTTTGTTGTAAAACTTAACTACTTTAGATTTTGCTCCTAAGACCACTTTGAAAAAACCTTACAAATAATGGATTTAAGTAAATGATTTTATTCATTGTACAAAATATATCTGTCTTTTCATTTTTTTTTGTAAAGTAAACATAAGAGGATATGTGTTGATTTAGAAAGAAGCAAATTTAGTTTGTACTAGGAAATTCAGAAAAAATCTAAAGAGAAAATTTAGAACACCAAAATGAACAACTTAAGAAATATCAAGCATTTAGTGAAAGGAACATTGCATGGACAAGAAAGAAAAGAATGTGGTGACACTAAAAAAAGGAGAAATGTGTGTGTGCGTAACACAGGTAATCTTGATTGTTTAAAACACAGACAAACTTGAGTGTGTGGAGCACATGAAGTTTTGGATACACAGGGTGAGTCACGATTATGTTAACACTAATGGTATTGCTATGTATATACTTACATACAATTTTTGGTACATGTGTTGTACATGATGGTGAACAGGTTGAGACATTCCTGTAAATCATCTTGCACACATGAAGTATGTTTTGTGAGTAAATTGTAATTTTGACTCAACCTGTATAAAGCACAGGAAACCAAAGTTTGTTGAATACCAAAGAAAAAGTGAGTAATATCAGGGTAGGAAAATGATAAAGGCTCAGTTGAGCATTGTGAGGAACTTACCTTTGGTTGTATGACTTCCATTGTCACCATTAAACAGTTTTGGATCTCAGTTTTTGAAAGAAATATTGATTTAAATCTGAGTCCTCCTCCAATTACGACTCCTATGTCAATGAATACTAGTATTTTATATACAGATCTGCTCGTTACAGGCCTTGATTTGAAATTTGTTTAAAGATTTGTTAGGCATGTTGATTGCTGAGTCTCTTCCACTGACTAACACTAATCTTATTTAGTTATTGATTTGAAAACTTCACTCTTTCAGCCGTCAGTTTTGCTGATCTTGCGTCAAAATGCAGCATTTGCTGGTATTCCTGCTCCAGGGTTCAGTTGCAAGCAGCTTTTCCCAGAATATATGCAGCTTGCTGTGAGTACCTGATCATAACTACTATATATTAAAAGATACACATTAAAAAAAAAGTTACATGACCCAAATGACCTGAGATAATTCTTCATAAGAGTTGCTTATGTGCACAGAAAAATCCTGAAACTAAGTCTATGGAACAGTATATTCACAATATGCTACAGAGTGTTAATTGTTTTTCCTAAATGTATTCTTCACCTGATTTGATCTATTTTTTAAACTTATTTATACACATATACCTTAAGGAACTGTGGTGGGCTGGCGTCCAGCCCGAGGTTTGTTTCCTGCCTTGCGCCCTGTGTTGGCTGGGATTGGCTCCAGCAGACCCCCGTGACCCTGTTGTTAGAATATAGCGAGTTGGAAAATGGATGGATGGATATAAGAAGTGTAGAACAATTCAAAATAACTACTGAGCATTAGCAATATCTGGTGATGCCTTTCAGATTAGCGAATACTGTTTTGTATTTCATTTGTTAATGGCATTTTTATGATATTTTATGCATCATGTAAAGCTAGATATATCACTTTGTCAAAACTATCTTAACATAAAATTATATACTTAAACTTACCCAATCCAGTTCAGGGTCACAGGAGCTGGGGTGTGTGGTAGCATGAGGATCAATACAAGAACCAACTGTAAATGTGGCACCAGTTCATTGGGCCCATTCAAACGTACTCACATGGGGCCATCTTGGAAATAATAATAATTCTTTGCATTTATATAGCGCTTTTCTCACTACTCAAAGCGCTCAGCAATTGCAGGTTAAGGACCTTGCTGAAGGGCCCAACAGAGCAGAGTCCCTATTGGCATTTACGGGATTCGAACCGGCAACCTTCCGATTGCCAGAGCAGATCCCTAGCCTCAGAGCCACCACTCCGCCTATTATCCTAACACCTGAGTGGAACATGAATTACCTATATTAAAAAAAAAAAGACAAAAAAAAAACACAGACGCTGAGAAAATGTGCAAACTCAGTTAACAGGCTTGGCATTTGAACTGTGACCACATAATCCACGAGACAGCAGTGCTATCCACTTGGTCAATAGTGCATGTTTCAAAGACATTTCACCTTTTCTAATTAATTAATATCCTAAACATGAAAAGTGGGATTTCCTTATCAGTACAGTCCTTTTTCTTCAGTTACCATTTTTTTAAATATGAATGGATGTAGCTATCATTAATTGTTAGTACCTGCTTCCGTTAATGTAGGTCAGAGATGTATGGGAATCGCTATTCATTACAGAAGCTTAATAAAAAAATGAGCCTTGACAATTATTTCAACAAGTGCTATAACTAAAAAAGGATAACCATCTTTTTTTTTGGAATTTATAAGCACAAGAATTCTTCTTTCTGATCTTGATCTTTCTCTTCCTTTACTTTTTATGTTTTTAACATATAATTTAATTAAAATAACAGTAAAACACAAAGTAAACAAAGAAATATTTGTGTGCTCAAACACACCTATGTATATACACTGTATTTTTGATACTGTACAAATTCATACTGAATCTGTATGTGGCAGCGACACAGAGCATTGCATTCTGAAAGCAACAGGAGCAATTGGAACAACTAATTAATAAAGCGCTCTTTCAGTAATTGTCACACTTATTAAAACACAATAGATAGATAGATAGATAGATAGATAGATAGATAGATAGATAGATAGATAGATAGATAGATAGATAGATAGATAGATAGATAGATAGATAGATAGATAGATAGATAGATATTTTATTAATCCCAAGGGGGAATTCACAATGAAAATTCACAATAGTAAATAATGAGATCTAAAAGACATCTTTTATATTGGTAGGTAGATTACTCCAGGGATGGGGCGCCATATACTGTAGTTAAAGGCTCTGCATCTTACAGTAGTTTTATTTATGCTGCAAATTTTAAGAATTCCTTCTATTTATATGTAATATTCTGCAATATGACCAGTTTAGTGATGCAGGGACAGCCATAACTTTTCAGTCTGTATAAAAACAAATGCTGTGCAAATTACATCAGCCTTCTCAAATAGCATGAGCTCACTCAAAATTAAAGCAGCTGCTTGAAATGAATCTGAGTTTTGGCCTCCTAAAATTCAGTTCATTTCATTTTTTTTGTTTTACTTTACAGAATTATTTCTATATTGGCAATGCTGCTTTTCTTCTTACTGTAAATGGTTGCCACCATTTTGTTTTGATCTTTATCTAGTTGCAGCCGAATTGTTTGCAGTTGCAACACCCATTGCCAGTAACAACACATATTACGGCACCTTGTCTTACCTATAGCTTTGCACAGCTTCTGGCAGCCATTAATTTGGATTCATTTCTAAAAACCAAATGACAACAGTGTTAGTTTAAGGATGCATTCCAACATTATTTTTGATTTTAACACTTGTTTTACTGCATGTCTTTCCCTTGACAGTTGGTTCTGAATTTATTTATTTTTTTTGGTGTCTTGATTTCTTTTCATGCCTTTATTAATGTTTCTATAACTTCATCCACCTCTATTCATTTGTTTTCTGTCTCCTATTTATTTTTCTTTCAGTCCATCTTTTCTCTGAACACTGGTCTCTCTCCAGGTAATCATAGAAGTACTGCAGATATTGGAATTAGTGCAATTATATATCAAGAGCATTTATAATTTCTACTGAACATACTAGTAGTTTTGGTGGCAGGAATGCATTATCAATCTGTTTATTACATTTGCATGCATTATTAATTATTATTATTATTTTTTCCCAATTGGTAATGCCATTGCATTGCCATTTGTTTTTTCATGGGCTCCATCATTTTGTATTGTATAGATTTCTAGGACTGTGCAATTGAGTGTGTCTAGCTCCTATAGTGCTGTTTGACAGCCAGCATGTGATGCACACACAATGTGAATCTTGACATTTGCCAGCTGCGGTATATAAAATGGCTGTCTGCATTAGGCAAGCATCTGTACTTTAAGACCATTTTATTTTGATGACCCACAAGACAGCAGTGATCCACCTAATTAAATACTTAGAAAACCTTCTGGTTATGAATTTGTGTTTCATTTTGACTCCAAACTCAAAGAGGCCAGAGCTTTAGTATTGTCAATTCTTCTGTTAGATCCTCCAAGAAAAACATTGCTCTTACAAAATATCAACTTCCTGCCCAAATGAACTTCGCTCTGTCCAGTTTGAATATAACACTGCAAAGCTTTGCAATGTATAAAATAATTATGATGTTGGTATTTGTGAATTATTAACTTTTAAGGTTTGTTTAAGAGAATTTGCTAGACAATTACATACTATGACAAATTACCTGTCAGAATAAATAATAATAATAATAATTCTATACATTTATGTAGCCCTTTTCTAACTACTCAGAGCGTTTTACATAGTGAGTGAGGGCCATTTCAACTGCCTCTAATGTGTAGCATCCACCAGATTGATGCAACAGCAGTCATTTCTGCACCAGTACAGTCACCACACATTAGCAGGTGAAGGGGTGAGAGATAGCTAGCCAATTAGAGACACGGGATGATTAAGAATTAGGAAGCCTTTATTGTCATTGTACCAGCACAATGAAATTGTAAAAGCTTCATCTGTAAATGGTGCAAGTACAACAAACAACAACAAACAAATAATATACAAAGCACACATACTATAACAAATAAATACCATACATACAGTAAATAAATAAGGGATGGAAATTATTATCCATTAAAGTAATCGTTGTACATACTGGAATAAAATTATAACAGTTCTATGAGTTCTTAAAATTTAAAATTTTGATGGCCCAAGGATAAAAACTATCTGCAAAAATTTTTCGTTCTACTTTTACTGCTCTTGACCACCTGCAGCAGGACAGTAGTGTGAACAAAGAGTAGCCAGGATGGGAAGGGTGTTTAAAGATTTTCCTGGCTCTGCTGAGGCATTGGGCACTGTGTGACTGTTGTGAGAGATTGTTCCTGGAGCACCACACTGACAGCTTCTGCACCTAGTCTCCTTTATGCTGACTGTCATTGGTTATGAGACCGACCAGTGTGGTGTCATCAGGGAACTTAATGATAGTGTTGCTGGAGTAATTAGATATACAGTCATAAGTATACAGGGCATAGAGAAGTGGGCTCAGTACACAGCCCTGAGGGGAGCCAGTGCTAAGTGTGAGGGTGGAGGAGCTGTGGGGGCCAATTGTAACAGTTTGTGGGCAGGCAGTGAGGAGATCCTTTAACCAAGCTTAAAAGGAGGGGAGAAAGTTTTAAATAAAATGTAATGCTGCTTATTGATTAGTATGCAAGGGATGATTGTATTAAATGCAGTACTATATTTTACAAATAGCACCCTTACATAGGTCCCTGAGTGTTTTGGATAGCTTATCACTTTATGGAGGACTGTATTGATAGCGTCTTCAGTGCAACTATTTGATCTATAAGCAAACTGGTGAAGGTCGAAGGTGCGAGGGAGACTTGCCTTAATGTGCTGAGCAATAAGTCTCTCAAAACATTTCATGACTGTTGATGTCAATGATTGGGGGGCCAGAATGACTAGGTTGAGGTGGGCAATTTAGCCAAGACATCAGGGTACATTCTATTCATTACAAAGGGTGCCCAGGGATCTTTTGTGACCACACAGAGTCAGGATCTTGGTTTTCCATTTAATCCAAAACACGGGATCATATTTATAGCACAAAGTCCCCATCATTGCACTGGGGCATTCAGATCTACATTCAGACCACAGGCCTTGCAAATGCCTCTTCCAGCAGCAACCTAAGCTTTTCTTAGTTGGTATCCAATTAAAGTACTGGCCAGGCCTGAACATACTCAGCTTCAGGTGGATGACCTTTACTGAAGTGGTATTACTGCTACATTAAATATAAGAATGTTCAGTTCATGATAAGATTACACACCATAAATCTTTCATATTTACAAAAAAACCTAAAAGGTTTAATCCAAAGCAAACTGGATGTGTACTATTTTTTAACCAGTTTACTTTTTATTATATCTTAAAAAGTATCTGTTATTATATTCGCCTCATGAAACTCAAAAACCAGCTCTGTGCTCTTACAAGGACTAAAAAACTGCTCCGTTGGGCCCTTGAGCAAGACCCTTAACCTTAAAATTGCTCCGGAGGCAATGTACAATGCCCTGTGCTTTGACCTCCGAAGGTCTTGTGAAAAGACAATTTCCCCTCAGGGATTAATAAAGTATATCAAAAACACACAACATAAGGTAGGTCTCATAGTAATCCTGGCTGTCATAGATGCAGTAAGCAGGCTTTTGTAAGCAGAGCAGATTTAATGAAGCTGATCAAGAGAAACGACCTACGAGTAATAATAGGTCAGAAACTAGAAGACTGTTAAAACAGGTAACAAAACCAAGAAATTAAGCAAAAACTAAAGTTAAAAAATCAAAGATCTAAGTCAAAGCCAGAAGCACCAAAAAAATTAATTTTAGCACAATACACATGTAGATTTGTTTCGTGAATTTGGATAGGGAAGTGCTGCTATTGGAAACCTTTTAAACCGGCATGAATTAAACTTAAGGTTATGACTTCCACCATACCCATCAGCTGCAATGGCATTAACAGCAACAGAATACAAAACAGCAATGCCCTCAATATACAAAATGGTGGTGAAAACAGTTCAAAGTAAAATTACAAAATCTAAACTAAACACTGTACCATGAATCTGATAACAAAAACTCTAAAAAGCCCTAATAAAGAGTTTCCATTAACATAATTTTGCCCAATTGAAGAAGCAAAAAATGATCAAAACAGAAATCCCATAACACGGGCCTTGCAGTCCACATAGCCCACAGTCTATGAACTTAAAAATGGAGAAAAGTGGCTCTGTAAAAGCCCTAGTCCAAAATAACAAAAACAAAAATTCTAAATAATTAATGGTTTTTCTACAGAGTATTCAAAGAAGAAAGCAAGAGCAGAATTCCCCAAACAGCCACAACATTAAAACCTCTGACAGATGAAGTGTATAACATTGATTATCTTGTCAAAATGGCACCTGTCAAGTGGTGGGATTTATTAGACAGCAAGTGAACTGTCAGTTCTTAAAGGTGATCTGTTGGAAGCAGGAAAAATGGGTAAGTGCAAGGATATTAGTGACTTTGACAAGGGCTAAATTTTGGTGGCTATATGACTGGGTCTGAAACAGTCTTGTGGGGTATTCCTGGAATGCAGTAATTAGTACCTACCAGTACTGGTCTAAGGGGACAAATAAAGTACAATCTATCTATCTAAGGAAGGACAATCAAACCGGCAACAGTGTCATGGGTGTCCAAAGCTCATTGATGTGCATGGGCAATGAAGGCAAGTCCTTCTGGTCCGATCCCATAGAGCTACTGTAGCACAAATTGTTGAATAACTTAATTGTGACCCTGAGAGAAAGGTGTCAAAACACACAGTGGGTTGCAGATTGCTGCGTATGGAGCTACATCACCACAGTCCATTCAGAGTGTCCATGCTAACAGCTGTGTAATGCTGAAAATCCCTACAATGGGCACTTGAGTGTCAGAAATGGACCAAAGAGCAATGGAAGAAAGTGGTCTGGTCTGATGAATCAATTATTCTTTCAGGTCATGTGGACAGCTGGTTGTGTGTGTGCATTGTTTACCTGGGGAAGAGATGGTAGCAGCATGCACTATTAGAAGAAGGATTGTGTCTAACTTTGTCTTTGACTTTCTCTTACAATTTTCATCTCCTCCATTGTCAACTGGTCATAGTTCATCAATTAATTAATGGACAGATATTGTTGGCTTCTTTTTGTGTTGATCAGTTTCTACTTTGGTTTCTGCATGTTTTAACAAAACTGTGTCTTTATGTGTACTAATACCGTATTTAGTAATTAGTTTCTAGTTGCTACAAAAAGAAAACTAAGGAGCTTACAAGACCAGTAATGAGAGTAAGGAAGAAAAGTAGAGAATCAAAAGAGCACTTAAGAAATAAGAAATCCCAAAACAGCCAAACAACAACAGGAGCAAAACCACCATCATGTCTCATCAGATGATTGAGGTGTTTCAGGTCTTATATAGAGCTGTAATGTCAGGGGGTCCTGCCACCTTGGGTTCAATATAAAAAGAACAAGAGATGGAAAATTAGGTTAATAAGTGACAGAAGAAGCAAAACTTATTGAATAATCATGTACTATAAAAGAAATAGAAAACAAAACAAATAATCAAGAACACAAAAGAATGATGAATTCACTTCATGGCTGGAGACAACTGCAACAGCATGAGGTGCAAGGCAGGAACCAAACCTACATATTAAGGAGAATCCTTGACCCTTATCTAACTACTGAGGTTTTGAAAACACAATAGCACCTCTTATGCTACCCAAACATATCTTGACTCCACAGTGTTTTTGTTTAAAGAATTTGGTAAGAGCAGAATATCAGACAGGATCAAGACTTTTTTGTATCTTGAAGTGTCTGATCACAACTCTGTCACTGGTTGCCAACCGGGGATCAAACATACAGTATATTTAAATTTGTTCAAAGGTATGAACTCCACTGGTAAATTAAGAGAAAGTCACATGTATAACTCATACAAAAAATGATGTTAATGCCGATAAGTCACAGAAATCGCCCATGCAAAAGGCTTGTCTCATGGCAATTACAACAACAACAACAACAAAATGTATTTATATAGCTCATTTTCATACAAATAATGTAGCTCAAAGTGCTTTACATGATGAAGAAAAGAGAAAAAAAAAGACAAAGTAAGAATTAAAATAAGACAACACTAATTAACATAGAATAAGAGTAAAGTCCAATGGCCAGGGAGCACAGAAAAAACAAAACAACTCCAGACGACTGGAGAAAAAAAAAAAATCTGCAGGGGTTCCAGACCATGAGACCGCCCAGCCCCCTTTGGGCATTCTACCTAACATAAATGAAACAGTCCTCTTTGTATTTAGGGTTCTCATGGAAGGACTTGATTATGATGGTCATGTAGACTTCTGGCTTTTAATCCATCAATGTAGGACCATCATGGTGCTTTGATTAGGTGGTGATGGCGCTGGTTGCCACCACAAAAAACTGGGAAAAGAAACAGAAGAGAGAGTTGGGGTTAGTACGGATTCTAGAGCCACCATGAATAGTTATGATAATTAATTGAATATACAGAGCATCAGGATTAAACTAAAATGAAGTTATGAGAAAGCAATGTTAAAGTAATGTGTTTTTAGCAGTTTTTTAAAGTGCTCCACTGTATTAGCCTGGCAAATTCCTATTAGCAGGCTGTTCCAGATTTTAGGTGCATAATAGCAGAAGGCCGCCTCACCACTTCTTTTAAGTTTAGCTCTTGGAATTCTAAGCAGACACTCATTTGAGGATCTAAGGTTACGATTTGGAATATAAGGTGTCAGACATTCCGATATATAAGATGGAGCGAGATTATTTAAGGCTTTGTAAACAATAAGCAGTATTTTAAAGTCAATTCTGAATGACACAGGTAACCTGTGTAGTGACATCAAAACTGGAGAAATGTGCTCGGATTTTCTTTTCCTAGTTAGGATTCTAGCAGCTGCATTCTGCACTAGTTGCAAACAATTTATTTCTTTTTTGGGTAGTCCTGAGAGGAGTGCGTTACAGTAATCTAGTCAATTGAAAACAAAAGCGTGAACTAATTTCTCAGCATCTTTCAATAATATAAGAAGGTCTAACTTTTGCTATGTTTCTTAAGTGAAAAAATACTGTCCTAGTGATCTGATTAATATGCGATTTAAAATTCAGGTTACAGTCAACAGTTACCCCTAAATTCTTTACCACCGTCTTGACTTTTAATTCTAATGCATCAAGTTTATTTCTAATAACCTCATTATATCCATTATTGCCAATCACTAAAATTTCTGTTTTCTCTTTATTTAGCTTGAGAAAATTACTATTCATCCATTTAGAAACACAAGTAAGACATTGTGTTAGTGAAACAACAGAGTCAGGGTCGTCAGGCGCTATTGATAAATACAGCCGCGTGTCATCAGCATAGCTGTGGTAATCATTATTTCCTTCTGACTTACCTTGAGGCAGGGTCTCATTTTGTACTGTGCCCATGAATCTCATTCATTGTTTCTTTCTTGCTTAAAATTTTGATTGGAGTCCAAATTGTATGTGCAACTGCTTCGTACAATGTTGTATTTAAAAAATAACAAAGATTAGGGGAAATTGTTAAGCGTTTCCTTCACAGTTGCTAAGATAAGGTTAGAAACCTGGACCAACAATCACAAACTTTAAAGGACAGCAGACTGGACACACAAGCAAAGCTGCTGCCACCAGGCAGAATAGACAGGATACACAAATGGGCAATACTCAAGGCAGCTACTGCTTAGGTGGGATTCAGTCAGCCGCACAGATAAGGCAAGAATGAGGGCAAGATAAGGTGCAGAACATTTTACATTTATGTCTATTTTTACTGCCTAGCTGCTGAGAGACTAAACAGAAACAAAAGAGCTGCCAGAAGACATCTCAGATCAGAGCTCAGAAAGAAATGGACCACCGTCATTCAGGCACACAGGCTGAGACTGAAAAACTGAATGGGTACTGCAGCAACAAACATAAAATGATTTCAAGGAGAAAAAAATGCAGGTGAAAGAATAGACTGATGGCTTAAATGTACAAATAGAACCCCTAGAGTTCTAGCTTCTTTGTTAAAATAATGAGAAATTGTCAGACAGAGCCTCAAGGAAAAGGCTTTGCCAGAAAAACAACTGTAGTAGTTTGGTGGTTAATTTTTAGGTAAGAGAAACAAACCCAATATTACTTTTCATTAAACAAAACAAAAACAATAATTTATCTTTGCTTTCACTATATAAATAGTTGTAGACTGCAAAATTGTGTGGGTGTGTATTTACATGTACATTTGTAACAACAAGACCCACAACATGTTATTATATCCATTAAATATTGGACAGAATCCAAACAGAAAACCTAATACAAAACAAAGAATCCAGAAAACATCTTCCTAAGATCATAAGAACTTAGTAATTTTAGATTGCTGATAGAAAACTGAGTCATCACTAAAGTAGACAAGTCTATCAGTTTGACCATGTCAATCATATGGTCTTCAGGCTTTCCCAGTGAAGCATGTTAACTCCTCTTAATAAAAGGCAAATTTGCTTTGTGATTTATGAACTGCAGTACTTTGAACTTACAGAACCACCTTTCTAGTTCAGCATATGTTATCAGTAACTAGGAGAAGGCAACCATTATGCTCCCTGTGCAATAATACTCTTCCTTCTACACCATTTATTACCTTCTTATCAATTGGAGATGAAGAAGAAAACAGACTTTGGCATTGCATCATCTTTTTGGTTGCATTGTGAACTGCAACAATTTTTTGTATTTTTGGGCGGCCGCTCTGTATTGTTCTTGTCCATAATCTTCTGTTACTGTTGAATGTACAACATTATTATTTTAAGATGTTAAAAGGAAAAGGACATAAACACACATATTTAAACATATTGGGGTTGTTATCACAAGGACAAGTTAAAGTGGATAATAAGAAAGAACAGTCAGGGAAAACCAAAGCCAAAGTGGAAGAAACCTCACTACTTTTTTATTTGAATTAAGTACTTGGAATACGAAGAGTGTTTTGATATTTATCCACTTGAGATAGCTTCTGGGTAAAATAGCACCATCATTATATGCAGTGGCCACCTCATCTTTGGGCTGAGACCACCAAGGCGTTTGATCCCAGAAACTGTTGCATAAAAACATAATGTTAAATTATTGAACTTTTAATAAAAACACCAAAACAACCAGACAAATGATAAAAGTGAATTCCTAAAAAACAAATAATAAGAATAGAATAACAAAAATCGCGTAAAACAACCCAGAAACCTCAAAAGAAAATAAAAAATATCCTATAACTACCTACCTTGTGGTCAACAGAAGTCTTGACATGTGGAGTCATTGTACTCACAGGATTTAAGATGGCAGTATGGTAAACACAACACACAGGGATAGCACATAGTGCTTTATTAATGAGTCATTAGAGAAAATACTTTTTATTTTGACTAAGATTTTTGCCTCTTATTTTGAGTTTTATTGCTAGATGTTTGCCTCTGTCTGTTTTGAAGACCACTCTTTTTGTTCTTTCTCTGCTTGTTCCTGCTATTCCCTAGTCCATTTCTTTTTCCTTTTTTTGTCTTCCTGGGTCATTCCAAAATCTCTTCTCAGTAAAGCTGATGTCACATTATGCAGCTTGAAGTTGTAGGAAATACTTGCCAACTGCAGTTGCTTATCTCATCATGTCCATACACATGATTGAAAATTGTTAGGCATGTCTAATTTAGTGATCGCATGCTGACTTTCCAGCACAGTCATGTTCACCACCCCTTATTTCTGACAGTCAATGATGGAGCCAGTGCTTCATCAACGGTTAACATGTATGCCAAGTTCAGCAGCAATTGCGGCCCTTTATTCGTTTTTCTGTTCTGTTATAGTACTTAAAACACAAGGCATTAGACAGATGAGCTTCTCTTCTGTTTGTAAGGTCTAATACACCTGCATTCTTTATTCCTTGATGCTGCATTTTAAGTATTGCATTTCTAGATGAACATTCATTGGTTGTCATCTCTCATGCACACAGAACCCATCCCTACCACTAAAGACAAAATCAGCTTGTTTGATTTTGTTACAGAAAGTCATGGACTAGCTGGAGTGAGTTGTTGGGCATTATGTGGCTAGCCTTTATTGGGAGTATACCACTGATTGCCACTGACTGCCTCTGACTAGTTAAGATTATGTAAATGAAGGCTTCTATAGAAAATCACTTGAAAAGTCGTCTATTGTGACTTGGCCTTAAGCACAATATGATATTGGTGTCATTTATAAGTCATTTATTAGTTTAATGGAAATGGAAATGCATTTGATTACACAGCCATAGTTGAATAAGTAGTGCAGAAGGGATTTTAGCGTGCTATACTGTGCAGAGCCTGTGCTGAGGATGTGCATGGAGGTAGTGGTCCTGCCAACCCAAATATGCCAGTTGTAACAAAGGCGCTATATAGGCGCCCAACCCGACACAGATGGACACAGAGGCTCGTATAAACTAATACAGACTTTTATTTTTCTTCGCCCATGGGCATACGTCTTCCCCGTGACCCACAGGCAATACACAGTCCACAAGCACAATTACCACAACACCAACAGTTTCTCCCTTTTACCACCACTCCTCCTCAAGCTTTGTCTCCTTCCTCCCAACTCTGGCTCCTCGAGTAGTGGTGGCTGGCCCTTTTTATATCCCACCCGGAAGCGTTCCAGGTGCTTGACCACCTGGTCCTAATTGCCCTTCCGGGTGGGGCTGAAGATACGTCCAGCTGGGCTGCTGACTCCATGCAGCTCCCCCTAGCGGCCATCCGAGCCCCCAACCAGGCTGTGGAGGACTCCATTTCCCATGGAGCCATGCGAGAGGTTGGGAGATCACTGTCCGCCAGTGAGGCTGCCACCAAGCATCCCGGGGGAGGTATTGAGCTGAACATGGTTGCTCTCCCAGAACAGATGCAGTAGAGGTGTCCCTGCCGGGCATGGGACCCGGCTGTCCGCCACACAGTAAAGTCCGAAATCCACGTGCAGAGGGTGACACTAAGTCTCAAGTTGAAGAATCTGGTGATCGGTATTCTAAGTCCCAGGTTGATATGAAGTGCATCCTCTTTTGACCAGTTGTGGTGATATGCAAATGGATGTTGTCTAATCTATCTAAAATATTCTGTGTCATAGCGACAGTCTCTCAAAACATTTCATGTTAATGTAAGTGATCGGCATGCAGTTATTGTGACAGTCCACTTTTGGTTTCTTTCCTACAGGAATAACTGATGTCATTTAAAGCAGTTGGGGACCACAATTTTCAGGCCTATTAAAGATATCATTGAAAATGCCACATAATCGGTTGCTACAAGTTTTTAAAATGCATGAAAATCTCATGTGGATGAGATGCCTTATGAGCATTGACTCATTTAAAAATCTCTCTATCATCATACAAAGAAATAAAGAACAATGAATCATAAGGCAATTAAATGGCAATTTGTCACTGCAAACTGTGTGGACATAGAAATCTTTAAGTTCAGAAAAAACTATGGAGAGAAAATGTGAATGAAACTGGATTTGGTTTTATTTTGACATCAATAAGCATCTGTAAACCATATCACATTTTACGTGAACCACAACTGCTGCTACTGTATATTCTATCACAATGCTTATCCTTGTATTTATGATTAGCAAATTCAATTACTTTCCTGGCACTTGTACCTGTGTTTGTTGTATGTTGACAACCTGAAATGCATTGCTGTTTGACCTCACTAAATCACAGATATCATTTGTGATCCACAATTTCTTGTTAGTATTTTTTTAAACATCAAATCTGGAAATAAGGCCAACCACAACTGTGATGTAGGTTGGAGGTCTGGGTTTAAGCTGACTAAAGGCTAAAGATTTGTCCTGCAGAAAATATACCCCAGGGTCCTGTCAAAGGGAAGCTTTCTAAGACAGAAAAAGTAAAGAGCTAGAGAAAAGCAATGTTTAAAAAGTCCAGATCCCACACAATTAAAGAACACATTCTCCATCCTTAAACCCTTTCCTTTGCCAATCTGCATTTGCATGATTTGCTCACATGTTTGGGATTTTATGTCTCTCTGAATAGGGAAAAACAGTTCAGATGGATATTTCCTGCATCTTTCTCTTGGCTATCCAAGTTCCTGGTTTTAAAGATAGTTGAATGGACTTCTCCAAAATGTCCCCAATGCCATGGCTAGCCATTGCTTTCTGAGCCTGTTACAAGTTTCCCACAGTATCAGTTAATTACAGTAAAGTCACTGAAAGGTTAGCCATCATCTACTTGAGTATAAGAAGAGGGGGTATTCATTTTACAGGCAGTTCATTTTTGGGACACTCGTCATAGGTCACAAAGTAACTGACCACAGAAAAAACAGTAAATAAAATACTAATATTCAAGTGACAGAATTTAAACAACATTTTCCCTAATAAGAATGATTTTTGAAGTAATCAGACTCAAAAAGTTAAAGAAACCATGGCATCTAAACAGAGTGTAAGAAATTAGACAGACCATGAAAAGAGTTGGACCACCACCCGGTGACCCTGTATAAATGAATGTAGTAGAGCAAAGAAAAATAAGCAGTAATTGCAAATAATGTCTTTTCAGAAAGGAGTTCCAAAGTGAACTGATTTGAAAATGGCCGAACTTCCAGTCATATGTCCTTCTGGCACGAAGAGGTGGGTCCTGGCAGACGGACACAGGAAGTGACATCAGAGATGTTACAGCTGTCAGTTATCCAGTTTGGAGGGAGGAAGAGAAAAGGCGCCAACCCCTGGAGTAGCAGGTAATTACAATCACCAGAGCCCTTCAGCTGTCCCCTATGTGCACATGCATGACAAGGGACATTTTAAGTATAATTCCATTAAGCATAAAAAGTCTTTGTTGGTAAGGCTATGTTGTTGTTAATTACTGCATACTCTTCTTTAGGTTACAAAACTTACCAAAACAATCTCCTGTTAGTGCTATGAAAAACAGGACAAGGAAGCTCTTCTTGACGTTTCCTTTAATATACAATGGCACCCATAAATCATAGTAACATAGTAACAACACCACATCACAAGCTCTGTGTAATCTGTGCTACAGCCAGTAAAGTCATCAGGAAGAAACAGAGAGATTTGGTTCTAGTTGGAACTTCCCGATATTTCTCCATGCTGGCTCCCAGTTGAATCCAGATTGTTTCTTTTCCAGATCTTTTTCAGATCACTCTCTATCTCATCCCTTATACTTCCCTGAGATTGAAACAGCTTTCACTAAAATTGGGCACACTAATTGCATATTCTCTTACTGTATGATATGAGGTAGAGAAACATTTAGGCTCCTGCCCAAGCTTACATTTCCTCACTCCCATTTTCTGTAATCTGGTCTTGCTTATCTGGGCAACTCCTATTTCATTTCTGTTCTGGAGGCAGTGTGCTATCACCACCTTTGGTAACATTTTTTATGACTGAGGGCTATGAATGTTCAAATCTCTACTGTCATTTTCCATTCTGTTCCTTTTTCTTTTATCTTCAGATTATGTTTATACTTAAATCTCACAATGTTTGTGTGTCATCTCCTTTGTCACCTCATAGTTTGTTATCTTTGTCATCTAAAACAAAGATTATCTCTATATTATATACAGCATTATGAAAAACATTGGATTGCGACCTCGACTTTACCTCGGTCAATTTTGTTGTTTGGATTAGGATTCTTAAGAATATTACTTTAGAATCTAGAAATCCCAATTGTCAGCATACTCAGTTTGAATTTGTACACCTCCTATATTTAATACCTGACAGATGCTTTTTAAAAAAAAAGAAATTATCACCTGAATCCATGTATTCCCTCTGTTCCTCTCAGTGTTTCTCAACCAATAGGTCCCCAAAAGTGGGTTGCAGTCTGCCGCTGGTGGATCACGAGTTGTTAAAATTTACAATGGAAGTGAGCTGCACTCGATCCACCAACTGCTCTGATTGCACTTGACCCATCAAGGGTCACGGAGACACTTATATGGGAAAAGTGGGTCACAACACCAAAATGTTGAGAAATACTCTTCTATGTCACTGGATACCTACCTACTCTTGTTCTGGGAGTGCCTCAGAGTTATGGTTTTCTGGTGTAATGTTTCAAAGCCTCCCACATCAATTTTTCTTTCTACATTGTACAATAGTGCCTTTTTGTAAGCTTCTAGAAGAATCCCTCTAGAACTACAAGACAGTTTTGTCATTTTTCTATTTTTCCTTTTTTTGATTACTCTTTTGACTGTTTTGTGCTTGCTAGTGGAACCTGAGAAGCTCGACACTGTGGTGCCTCATTTCAAATCCTTACATCCTGAGAATGCATAGATGGAGAGGAACAACAGGAGTTCAGCCAGCTTTGAAGGTGTGGTCAGGAGGAGTGCAACTGAAAATATTTTATTTTATTTAACAACATTCAAATATATTACAAAAGACTAGACCAATAAACTACTAAAAAACTCTTCTGACCTGAATTTACAAACAATAAAAATCAATTTCTGATGGTTCTAATAGTACAGTCTCTTGAGGAATCATGTTCCTAAAGGGTTTTATTTTTTTAATCTGCCTTCTTTTGGTCTTGTCAAAGGTATTTTAGAATCTTCTTCACCTTTCTGGGTACCTTCATTTCAAATTTATGTTAGTCACAATTACCATTAACACAGGTAATAGAATACATTTTAAAATATTTGTTCTTGCTTTTGTAAAGCCTGCCGCTAAATCTCTGTCGTCTCTAGCCAGTTGTAGTCAGGCCCCCATCACCTGCTGTGAAAACATCATTCACACTGCTGTGAATACTTCCCAGCTTTAAAGGCGATGCTCAGTGTTCCTCCTATGCCTTTCCTTGGTATACTTGTGTGTCTGAACTTCCCCTACCCTGCAATTCTTCTCTTGATCTTTTTCCTGTAAAACCTGGTTCTAAGACTTTTTAATATTGAGGCACCTTCCTTGCCTCTTGTCTACTTTTTGACTTCCATCATCAATCATTCATATTCCTATGAATACTTCCTGTCTTAGTCAGGTTGTGCTTCATTATTATTTGGTAACCTAACATCACTTGGTATTGACTTTTTTTTTAGTTGAAATGCTCCATTCTAACTCCTTTTGTATATAAATGAAAAAAAAAAAACATTGTCACAATCAGGAACTGAACTTCACATCCTTAACGTATCATGTCATCAACCCTACCACTGAGCCACCTGGCCAATCAGATTTCTCAGAAGGATTGTACACACGCATGTACACACCCCCCCCCCCCCCCCCAAACCACACACACACACACACACACACATACACACACACAGAGTAGCATTTTATTATATACAGTAGTAGATAATTGATAATGCATCTTAATATATACCGGTACAGTTCTGGCCATATTGAATATTGATGGATAGTCTGTTGGCATTGCCCCCCTACTTATTGAGTTGTTTCTATTTGTTTAAAGTATTTGACTTGTAATACAATGTCATTGCCCTGTTTTATATCTTTTTTAAACCTGTATAAATAATCCAGATTCAGATCAGATTACCTTTTTAGTAGAGCATATCCATAGTCTAATTTGAGGTTCACTGATCCAAAGTGCAAATTCTATACTTGACTTGTGACGTTAAATTACTAAACACCTTCACACCCTGTCACCTCCTTGTTCCCCCATAACTTCTTCTTCAGAATTTACCTGTGAATGTTTTTTGATTTTTTTTTTTTTGCTTGTTCTGGAGACACAGCCTGTCCCCTCTTTTTTAAATACTCTCATAGCTATTTTCCATTGTCACATACAACTTATTTTTCAGTTGGATCAAGACTTTTCTAGTTTTACTTTCTTTTCCATTCTATCTCAGGGTTATAAAGTTAATGTGAGACTAATGTCTCTGCCCTTTTCAACAGACATATTTTATTACATGCATTTTCATGATATATTCACATATTATATGATTTTGTTTTCGCTCAGATTATAAATTGCTCATGTTTTACCTCAGTCACCTGAGTATGATTATTTTTGCACAACATTAAATAAAATTATTATGTTTAAAAAACATTTTGATTATTTTTTCAAGTGATGCCACATCTAAATGCTATAGTATTTTGTGTACTAGTTTTTTTTTTAATGGAAGCTACCATTTTGTGACTTTTTCTGCATGGTCACAGGTGGCCATGTTGTTCATGGGACATGTTAAGTCATCACTCCCCTCTATATAAGATGGAGGCATTCAAGCTTTTGGATGTAAATGAAAAGCCAAAAACTCCATTGTGAACAAGTGAGATTTTGATATCTAAGGAAAGTACTGTTTAGTTACGGTTAGGATCCTTTTCCTTCTATGATTATGACTTCCATCTTGCATTTAACATTATTTATTAGTATATTTTGACAAATTACTGCTTCCTTGACTCTTCTTTTAGTTAAGCCTACATTTGCCTTGCCCTCTTCTGTTCTAAACTCTTTATATTCATTTAGAGGTTAACTAAATGTCACTGTGGTTACAATAAAAGTGTGGACCAGTAAACTGGAAGACCCTGTGAGGCCTGATCTAGAGATGCAGAAACAAAATTATGTTTCCCTAACTCAGGAAGCTGAGAGACATTTTTAAGTATTTCTTGCAAGTTTATGGAGAAATAGTCAAATTATCTTTGAAAATAAACTACAATTATTTTCAGTCCCAAACAAAGAGCCAAAACAAATAAGAGACTGTGATAAATAAAAAATATCAAGGAAAGAAGCAGGCACTCTTCAGAGAGATATTGTCTATATTATAGGAATTTGGTGCATTTTTTCGAATAAATACCATCAATTAATAGATGTAAGAATAGCAATGTGATTCAGGCAGTTGTATATTGGGCTAAGCAGCCTCAGCGTTAACAATTTAAAAGTACATTTTCCGTGCCGGCAGTGATCATAAATAAACTTATAAAATATCTGCTTTAGTGGAATAAGGGTCTGCAGAGAAGTTAATTAGTCCCCTACCAAAAATTCATTTTTAAAAAATACCTAGTGAGTGTAAATTAAGACTCAGTTCTATTTATCATGGATCCATCACTCATCTAATAGACCCAATAACACCCTGGTGTTTTTCTGCAGAAATGTTGCGTCTGCAACATGAGGATTATCAGGACATACTTAGTAAACAAAAGTCATTTGAGCTCCCGCCTCACAGGGAGTATGATTGGGCTATAGAATTGCCTCCTGGTGCTGCTTTACGTAAAGGAAGAGTTTATGCCTTATCTCACAATTAAAGACAATGTTACATTATATAACGAAAAATCTTACTAACAGATTTCTTAGACTGTTTAAAAGTTCTATTGGAGCTTTTTTTTTTCCTATGGAAAAGAAGTATGATTCTCTCAAATATCGGTATCACTTTAGATTATGCACTGGTCAACAAGCATTTTGCTACTGGGATTCTTTCACCTGCAATTTAACAAATTTCACTTACTGACTCCAAATCTGAAAACCATTTTCGTCCAGCATGTCCCGTTTTTTAGTTATGATGTTCCAGGTCTTGGACAACTAGGGTGACTGGACAGTAAAGGCGATGTATTTCAGCATTTAAGAAATAAGTTTGGTCGCAAGAAAAGTGAAGCCAAAATTAAGGAAGGTGTTTTCATTGGCCCTGAAATCCGTGAACTGATGCTTGATGATGAGTTCAAAAAGAAACTGAAGCCAACTGAATCAGCACCCTCATTCGTGCAGGTTGTCCAGTATTTTCTTGACAAGCACTGAGCAGAGAATTATACTGAGCTTATGGAGAATATGCTGAAAGTATATTAGCTTATGGGAGCCAGAATGTCACTGAAGACGGATTTTTTACATTCTCATCTCGACTTTTTTCCATCAAATCTAAACGATGTCAGAAATGAGCATGGGGAAAGATTTCATCAAGATACAAAGGTGATGGAAAACTGATACCGGGGAAAATTCACTCAGAGCATGATGGGTGACTACAGTTGGTTCTTGCAAAGGAGGCAGATGTGCAGTACAAGCACAAAAGCAAGTGCCTCCAACATTTTTGGGCACGCTGACCTCACTTTCATATTGAGGTAAATTGACATAAATATACTTTAACGTGTCTCTGGTATCATCTTCTGGTTTGCTTTCAGAATGAACACATTAAAACAATTTTGGTGGGACACAGTCCAAACTCCAGATATTGTGTTGATATATTATATTGATATTCAAAAGTGTCAAAACGTCAATGATGTGTATTTCAAAAACCTGACATGCTAGCTTAATTCCGATTTCATATATGAAATCAGTGTAAAAGACTTAATAAAGAGCTGCTCTGAAGTTCCCAGAAGCAAACAAAAAATATTTTTTGTAGACCAGTGTTATGTGTCCCTAATGCACTGTACTTACTATGGAATTACCTGCATAATTACAGAATAACTAGGTGTTATTACCTTGTAGTTACTGTGTAATACAGTATAACACTATAATACTGAATTGTAATTATTATTCCACAGTTTTTATAAGTACATATGTGTGAAAATTGTGGAATAACAATTACAATTGAGTGCTTAACCACAGCATTACATCGTGTTACACAGTAAACACAAGGTAATAATAACACCTAGTTACTCTGTAATTATACAGTGTAATTAGGGACACCTAATCTAAAGTGATACCTAATTGTCACCTGCCATAGAACTCATCCTTAATCAATCAAGCAACTTGCGTCAATAAATTTTACTAATTACACAAGAGAAGTTCTTACACTCTGATTTTCATGAAAAAGAGTGATGAATGAAAACTTGCGTTTAACTCTCCTTCAGAACACTATGAATTTCTGGTAATGCCTTCGTTTTGGATAATGTCCCATCATTATTCCAGCCATTTTTTAATTATATTCTTAGAGAAGCTTTGGGGATCTATATGTTTATATACTTCTATGATGTTTAGATTTTTTCAAAGGATTTTCAGTCTTATATATTAACATGTAAAGGAAGTGTTTTCTGGATTAGGTGCAAATAATCCACTTGCAAAATTAGAAAAATGTGAATTTCATCAATCTCTTGTATTATTTCTTGGCTATTAAATTTATAGACAAGGTCTAAGTATGGATTAATTGAAGATTAAAGTTATTTTGAACTGAAAAGAACCAGATTCTATCAAATAAGTGTGTGGAGGTTTCAAATTTACATTTACTTATTCAGCTGATGCCTTTATCCAAGGCGACTTACAACATTTATGATACAATTGGTTAAATTTCTTTTGGTTTTCCATTTGGAACACAGACAGGACAAGTGACTTGCTCATGGTCACACAGTGTCAGTGGTGGGATTTGAACCCAGAACCTCAGGGTTTGAGGTCCACTACACCACACTGCCTGCCAAATTACTACAAACAATTCATTAAGAGGTTCAGCACCACTATTACTCCTATTACCGCCGATGAATCTCCACACAAATTTGCTTTGGGTGGAAGTAATTCAGGGAGCAATTCAGGAATTAAAGTCAGTATTTATTTATGCTCCAATTATACAGCACCCAGCTATTAGTCTGCAAATTGTATTACATGTAGATTCCTTGAATATTGGTGCTGGGGCTATCCTGTCTCAGGACAAGGAATTTACATCCTACTGCCCTTTTTTCTCTTATAGATTAACCACAACAGAGCAGAATTATGCCTTTTAAGAGCAATAAACTTAAGTGCATGGAGCAATATTATTGATACTAGGTTTTATTTTCATTCCACTATTACCTTTTCTAATTAAATGAGAAATGACAGGTTCCAAAACTACTGGATTTTACAAGAGTTAGTCAGCTGTCTGATGAGCTATCTCAAATCTTTGTTGTCACTGAAATTCCCAGAAATGTGTCTTTCATCATGACGGCTTACATATATTTATGTAAAACATGTTATGAAATTTGCACTTTCTTTGTTCTGACCTAGCAAAATTTGTCCTTGTATCTGTTCTTCTTCTTTCATAACTATTCCCATTTTTATATTTTACTTTTTGTTTTCTTCATTTTTTGCCCAGACTTTTCCAGTAGAGGTTTTGGTGTGATTTTTTACAGCTGGATGCTTTTCCTGACACCATCCTTCTCCATTTGGACTGGCTCTGAAATGGAGTTTGAGTTTTTTGTTGTACCTATTCAATTATTAATTTTATGAAGCTGTGTATCTCATTGCAGTATTTCAAGAACCCACAACCTCTACTGTTACCATCAGGTGCAAAGCATTTTTTTTGTTCTTGCTGTATGTCTTTTAAAAGGAACACTGGCTCATACTTAGATTCATATGTTCACTCCTCTGTTTTCTTTATCCTGTTTGCCCATTACAGTGTCATTGAGAACTAGACATTTTCCAGCCATCTCCATGCATGTTTTTTCCCCATCCATTGCCATCTGCCCATGGATCTTTATCAGTAAATTCAGATGACATCTCTGCTATCCAACCTGCTTTCCATGCCTTTTTTCATTTCCATAAATTTATAGCATGGAAATCTAATGGCGCTGTTAGGTGTAAAATATTTGACAATTACTAGATTTATGATGTTTAAAATTAACTTTTGTCTTGCAACCCTTATAACAAACCAGTTTTAAAAATACAGGATTAAAGAGAGAATAATGTTTGTCACAGAAGGGCAGTTACTGTCTCACTCAAATTATTACTAAAATGAACTCATCATGCAGTTGCTTATAAGGAAATGCCATTTCTTACATAGTGCTTAGGCACTAATGCTGCATTGCTAAAACAGAAAAAGCAGTAATCTTGTGTGTTTAACTTTATTCTGTCAAAGCTTACAAATCAATAGCTGTGCATTCGCTTAATGGTATATTGATTATTGTATACTCCTTCCATAATTGATTTGACTTGTGTAGCACTCCTTTTAAAAGGTTCAAAATAATGCACACTTTTATTTTTATTTTATGTATCTTGGAATTCTGTAAGTTGCTAAATGATTATTCATACTTTCCCAGTTGTTTTACCTTTATTGAATTCCATTCCTTTTCTTGATCCATGTAGTTACATTAGATTGCTTGCTAATAGTTTGCTTTATTCATGAAATATCATGCATACTATATTCATGTTAAGTCAGAAAAAAACTATCCTATTTCCAGTAAAATTCCATCCTCCTCTGTCTGCCTCCGCTCCTCTGTCACTGTTGCTTTTCTGTCCTTCGTCTTGAGCAACCTGTCAGTTTGCTTTCAAGATCAAACTATCCCCTCTGTTGGCTGCCTGTCCTGAAGTTTCATGTCTGGTAACTGTTACGTTTATGTTGATCTGTTTCCCCTGAGATACACTTACTGTTTCCATACTAATGCATCCATCCATCCATTATCCATCCATCCATTATCCAACCCGCTATATCTGAACTACAGGGTCACGGGAGTCTGCTTGAGCCAATCCCACAGGGCACAAGGCAGGAAACAAACCCCGGGCAGGGAGCCAGCCCACCGCAGGGCACACGCACACTCACACACACACACACACCCACGCATCAAACACACACTAGGGACAATTTAGAATCGCCAATGCACCTAACCTGCATGGCTTTGGACTGTGGGAGGAAACCGGAGTACCTGGAGGAAACCCATACAGATACGGGGAGAACCAGGAAGCAAACCCGGGTCTCCTAACTGTGAGGCAGCAGCGCTGCCCACTGCACCACCATGCCGCCCAACATACTAACCTTCTTACCTTTTCTGGCACTTCTGTTTGATATTATTAACACTTTAGTAATCTTTCTGATGTTATATCATTGCTCTATTCTTAGTCTATTTTTGTAATACTCAATAGAATATTTCTGAGCTTGTTCTATTAGAAGATACTCTGATTACCACACTAAGCACATGTCTGAGGGACCTGTGATTTGGATACTTATAGCTGCCTTCTCACTTTCCCCATTATTTTTAAGATAGATAGATAGATAGATAGATAGATAGATAGATAGATAGATAGATAGATAGATAGATAGATGTCACCAAGGGGAAAGTGAAACTTCACAGAAGCTCAAGAGGGAGGGGTTGTGTGACAGAGTTGAAAGATGGAGGACAAAGCTTGCTGGGGGAGGAGTATAGGCAGACAGAGGAAGAGAACAGACAGAGAAAAGAAGGCAAAGACAAAGTGTTATATTTACTTATTGAGCTTATACTGTGCTGTGTTGAAGAACTTGTGTGTGCGTCTCTCTGTGTCGGGTTTGTACAGATGGTGCCCCCCCTGCAGGCCATTATATAGAGATGTATATATACAGTGGTGACTTGTAATGCGGGACACTGGGGCACACCCAGCCCGGAAATTTTAAAAACTTTTTAAATTAATTATGTAATGTGAAATAATCATGAAATAAATTTTTTTGCACAATGTTCCTGGCGTCAGAGCATATCAACATCCATTAAAAATTGGATTTGATTTGTATTTGTTTAATTTCTGAGTGATTAAAAAAAAGAAAAATAATTTCTTTGTGAATACCTATATTTCTGGAGTGAAGGATACCAGCCAAATGAGAGTCTATGCAAGTCCTTTATCTTTTGGCAAGCAGGTGACCTGAGGCTGCCCTTTAATTGGTTGCTTTCAGATTTTTCTGGGGACACAGCTCTCTGCACCCCGGACACTCCCACATTTATTGACAGTGAATTAGTGTTGTTTTAGATTTTTCTAATGTAATGTGATTGGACAGTCATCAATGCACTATGTCATGTTGATGTCAATGATTCACAGTTCACACCCACCCCTAAAATTACATAACTACAGATAAGCGAAACCATCTTTAAGAAGATGGCAACTTCAAATGGAACTTCAGAAATTAAAGAAAATTTGGTTATTTCTTTAATGAAACACCTCTTCATAAATCGTTCACTTGAACACAAAAAGAAGATAAAAAACCTTGGACCAGAGCAACCAGACTTAAGAATACAGTAGAAGGCAAGTAGTCGAGGATGACCTTACACATGGACTTTTTCCCAGCTTGTGTTATAACAAATGGTAAGCTAACTATGAATACAGAAAGGGCAGGTCTTTGTGTGTGTGTTATGTGCAAAGAGATCAGTTACTGAGTTAAATTTCTGAGTTTGTAATTCCACTTTTAGGGTTATGTTAAATAAGTGATCACTTCTCTGAACTATGCATTAAAAAGATTGAGAATGTTGTGGTTCCTAAACCTGTAATGTAACAACAGTTGCCTTGCAAACAAAGGGCCTTATTTTACTAGTCATTCTATGGCTCCTGCAACTATAAGCATTCAAAATATTCATGACAAGTAATCGCAGAAGCAATTCAATGCTGTGCTAAGTAATGCTTTTATTGCATAAAATAGAAACTAAATATTAATACAGTAATCCCTCCTCCATCGCGGGGGTTGCGTTCCAGAGCCACCCGCGAAATAAGAAAATCCGCGAAGTAGAAACCATATGTTTATATGGTTATTTTTATATTGTCATGCTTGGGTCACAGATTTGCGCAGAAACACAGGAGGTTGTAGAGAGACAGGAACGTTATTCAAACACTGCAAACAAACATTTGTCTCTTTTTCAAAAGTTTAAACTGTGCTCCATGACAAGACAGAGATGACAGTTCTGTCTCACAATTAAAAGAATGCAAACATATCTTCCTCTTCAACGGAGTGCGCGTCAGAGAGAGAAAAGCAAACAAATAAATAGGGCTGTTTTAAGTATGCGAAGCACCGCCGGTACAAAGCTGTTGAAGGCGGCAGCTCACACCCCCTCCGTCAGGAGCAGGGAGAGAGAGAGAGACAGAGAAAAACAAAGTCAAAAATCAATACGTGCCCTTTGAGCTTTTAAGTATGCGAAGCATTGTGCAGCATGTCGCTTCAGGAAGCAGCTGCACACAGAAGGTAGCAACGTGAAGATAATCTTTCAGCATTTTTAGACGAGCGTCCCTATCGTCTATGTGTGCGAACAGCCCCCCTGCTCACACCCCCCTACGTCAGCGCAAGAGAGAGAGAGAGAAAGTAAGTTGGGTAGCTTCTCAGCCATCTGCCAATAGCGTCCCTTGTATGAAATCAACTGGGCAAACCAACTGAGGAAGCATGTACCAGAAATTAAAAGACCCATTGTCCTCAGAAATCCGCGAACCAGCAAAAAATCTGCAATATATATTTAAATATGCTTACATATAAAATCCGCGATAGAGTGAAGCCGCGAAAGGCGAAGCGCGATATAGCGAGGGATCACTGTATATACAAACAAGCAAAATTATTTGCTTGTTTGTATATACAGTGGAACCTCGGTTCACGAACGTCTCGGCACACGTACAACTCGGTTTACGACCAAAAAGTTCGCCAAACTTTTGCCTCGGTTCACGACCAAACACTCGGTATACGAACAAGCCAGGTTCCCTTTCGGTTTGTTGATGTTCATTCTCTCCCTGTGCATTTCCTGTGCAGCGAGCGAGAGAGAGCGCGCGCGCACACACACACACACACACACACACACACACACACACACACAGAGAGGCAGCGCAAGAGACAGAGGGCTGTACACACACACACAGGAGCGCTCTAGACAGACACACTGTGAGCTGCAAAGCTGATCGCACCCCCAGAGAATACAGACGCCCCTGGGAAAACCCCTAAGAAACATGGACAGACTACCTTCACATTCCTCCTTTCCCTTCTTGCCGGCTCTGTCGCGTAATATGCCTCTCGTGCGGTGCTCCGCCTTCTTAAAAAGCCTGCACGGGCTTCTTTCAGTTTGTTAAATTGGTTGCTTGCTTCTCCTTCTTTCTCTCTCAGACAATCTATGCTCCTGGCAGAGCTGTCATCTCTGACTTGTCATGGAGCACGTTTAAACTGTTGAAAAGAGACAAATGTTTGTTTGCAGTGCTTTGAATAAAGTTCCTTTTTTTCTACAACCTCCTGTGTCTCTGTGCAAATCTGTGACCCAAGCGTGACAACACACACAAGCGCTCCAGGCTCGCAAAAGAGAGACGCACGCACACACACACACACAGGCGGGGGTTTGAGGGGGGGGAGAGAGAGAGGCGCGCGCGCACACACACAGGAGCGCGCTAGAGAGATGCACACAGGCGCTCCAGGCTCGCAAAAGAGAGACGCAAGCACACACACACACATGCAGGGGTTTGAGGGGGGGGGGGGGAGAGAGAGGCGCGCGCGCACACACACAGGAGCACGCTAGAGAGATGCACACAGGCGCTCCAGGCTCGCAAAAGAGAGATGCACGCACGCACACACACACAGAGCGATTGAGGGACGCATAAGTTAGAGAAGGCTTGTTTTTGTTTTCAGTTCTGTTTCCAGTGATCGGTTCGTAGCCTGCATTGTTGCAATGTTACTTTTCTTGGTGGTTTATTAAATTACGGATTTTTCAAATGTTCCTTTTTTCCCCTGTGCTTAAAACTCATTAAAAAAGTGCTTCTTCATTCCCTTCCTTGCTTCGCCACGGTATTCACGTCTCCCTGCTGATAACTGCAGCCTTTTTATTTAATTCACTACTTCTCCGCTGTTTTATTGTTCATTTATTACAACTATAGTTATTGTGTAGGTATTTTAGACTTAGTTTACATTGTTCAGGTACCCATTTCCTTTATCATTCCAATCATACCCCCATTAACATGTCTATCGAGGTGATCACCATCGATCAAAGAACTGTCACTTACCGAGTGGTTTCCATGCCCGGAGATGGCGACTGCCTTTTCCATTCTCTGTGTTACATATTGCACGGCCATATCAGGCTCACTCTTGATATCCGGAGGAACATTGTGTCTTATGTATTGAATGACTGCGACAGGTTCAAGGTGTGGACTGATGACGGTACTGGAGATAATTATACTACACAGAAGCACTATAAGAGTGAAATGCTTAAGCCCTTCACCTATGGTTCTGCATGTGAGTTGATGGCTGCCGCTGAATTGTTTGGTTGTCACTTTCAAGTGTACCGAAATGGCCAAATATTTTACACCTTTGGACAACCGCCAATGCCTCTTAAACATCTTAGATTCATAGGTGACGATTTGAGTAGTGGACACTTTGATGTTTATGAATGTTTAAACTCTCAAAAGCTGGATGCGAAGTTATTGATAAAACCCATTTCAATTCAAACGCTTCCAATTTCCAGTAAGGCTCTGCTTCGCAATGACAATTAATAAGTCTCAGGGACAGACCCTACAAAAGGTTGGCATTGATTTGAGGCAAGATTTCTTTTCACATGGCCAACTATACCTTGCATGCTCAAGAGTAAGCTCAGCGCACAGCTTGGTCATATTACAACTGGAGGGCCAAACTGAAAACGTGGTATACAAAGAGATCCTTAACAAATAATTATTGGTATATTTTCCCTCAGTTTAAAAAGGTTTACTTTTCTTCTTAATAAACATTTTAAAGCAGTACTTCGTTACTGCGAAGTGCGGGTATTTTGCTAGTTTCCAATATGTCACGATACTGACATTAATATATTTATAGCTGATCTGATGATGTAGCAACTGCACATGCTTACATAATTCATAGTGCTCTGTAGTAATAAACACCTTCCTGTATAATTACAAAACATGCAAAGACTGTCTTTTGTTTTTATACATCGTTTGTTTAATTCCCTTAGTGCGCTTTAGTAATAGGCCTACTGCTTCTTAAGGTTAAGAAGACTGCAGGCTAAGAAGATTGAACTGAGCGACAGTTTGAGAGAGAGAAAAGCATTCACTTGACAGTGTTGTTCACCGTGGGCTATTATTGGTGTCTATAGTTTGGGTGCTATCATGCCAGTTAATTTATTTATTTTTTGCTGTTTGCATCATCGTAAAGCGATAGTTTTAGTTTTCTTCTTATAATAGCCAAGAAAGATAGATTTTTATTTTTAAAGGCTGGTTCTTTGAATTTGTGTATGCGCATCTTCCAACTTTGTGTAAATTACTGAGA